>NW_026562512.1:372500-482500 GCF_027474105.1 Poeciliopsis prolifica
AGGGTTCTCCTGATGAAGGAGTGATGAAACTCTGAACCTCAGTTTTCCTCTTTCTATTCGCAGAGAAACGAAACTAGTTTCAGATTTTTACCTGATTTAATGTGAATCAGATCATTTGTAACATTCATCTCAACACTGAAAGCGAAACCCAGACGGAGCCTTTCATGCCGTCTGGTGACCCAACCTGACGCTAACGGGTGGCACCGAGGGTGGAGCTGACGCCTGGCGGCGAGGTCCCACCTGAGCAAGCTGAGCGGCATGACGCCCGGCGACTCGGAGGCGGGCACGGTCTCGGTGTCGGTGACGGGCGTGGTGGCGGTGGTGGTGTCCTCCAGGGAGGAGCTCATGAAGGAGGTGGTGCTGGACGCCGAGGGGCTGGTGGTGATGGGCGTCTGAGCCAGCTGCTCGCCCTCGCCGCCCTCGCCTTCCCCTTCAGGCTCGCTCCTCACCCCTGAGACAGGAAACACAAACTGACTCAGAGTCTGTGCAGGAAGCTGAAGACATCGAGCATCAGACAAAACATGTAGAATTTATAACGGCAAACAACAGAGCCGAGGCAGGACGAGCTCCACTTCATCTGACCTTTTCACCCAGTATTGACCCTCAACCTTTTGATGAATATTTATTATGAATGAACAGATATTGAAGGAAATCTGATGGGTTCTGCTCTCACCCGGCCTGGACTTCCCGCCGCTGGGCTCATCCAGCAGCCCGTTCACCACCAGCTTGTAGATCATGGCCTGCGCTCTCTCCAGGTCCGCCAGGCCCAGCGCGCGTTTGATCGGGGAGCGCATCACGGCGCGCTTCACCATGTGGCGCATGAGGAACTGCAGCGCCGTCCGCATCTCCACCTCCTCCTGGAAGACGGGCGAGGGCGGAGCCGCGCCGCTGGCGGCGCTCAGGTCGGCGTTGTGGCCGCACGGCGCTGTCTCTGGGACCACCTGGATGTTTGAGAGAGTCGCTGGGTTAGCGCTGAACCCCTCAGCCGCTGCACCGACCAGAAGGGGGCGACAACCGCAGCTCTAAACAAACATTCAGTCCTTTCTGGCCAAGACGACACGAGAAATCACAAATTTTCTACAGTCAGTGAACGCACCACCCAAACATCAACAACATGGAATCAGGAAGCAGCTTAAGCATCAAGATAAGCTGTAGGAATCTTTAAGGAACATAGTTAACAATGTAAATATCAAGGATTTTCCAATCCACTCTGGTGAGATCTGAGGTTTCAGCCGATTCCACACAGAAAAACAGCCGACGGACTGAAAACGTTTCATAAATGAACTGAACTAAAATGTATTTCATAACTCCGCACCAGTAGAGCTCACTCTAAAAGACCAATCGCTTCCCAAGCAGGTCTAAACATCTAAACAGCTTTAATTTGTGCAGTCAGGTCAAATGAGAGGAAATCGTCCAATAAAAATACAGAATAAAACAACAGGCTGGTTTAAACATGTAAAATTAAACTGCAACACAATAAAACGTAAATAAAGCATGTGGAGCACCGAACCAGTCACATCGTCAACGACACACGACCTGGAATTGTTTTCAATATCAGAGCCGATACAGATATTGATATCGGATCAGTGAAACCCGGAAAATTATCAGGAACCAGAAGCAGAAGGAGTGATATCTAACAACAGATCTGTCTCCGCCCCCATGAAGCCCCGCCCTCACCTGACTCCGCCCCATGTAGCCCCGCCCCCATGTAGCCCCGCCCTCACCTGACTCCGCCCCATGTAGCCCCGCCCCATGAAGCCCCGCCCTCACCTGACTCCGCCCCATGTAGCCCCGCCCCCATGTAGCCCCGCCCTCACCTGGCTCCGCCCCCATGTAGCCCCGCCCTCACCTGGCTCCGCCCCATGTAGCCCCGCCCTCACCCGGCTCCCCCTCTGCCTGCATGCTGCTAGCATTAGCATTAGCATGTGTACCTTGGGGATGAGCAGCAGCTCCGCGTACTTGCTGCAGCTCAGCAGGGCGCTCAGGGTCTTCATGGCGCCCAGGTAGAGGTAGGACAGCTGTACGGCGTGGATTTGACTGTGTGCTAATGGGCGGAGCCTCGTGGCGCCGTGCTCGTGGCCTTTCTTCCTGCCTGCCTCTGCGGTGGCGTTGGGCGCCGGGCCGAACAGAGCTTCGTTTCCGCTGGCGACAGATGAGATCTCGCTCTCGGACTTGGAGTTGGGCGCCAGGTGAGCCTTGACCTCCTCCAGGCTGTGGGACACCTCAGCTCGGAGGCGGCGGCGTCCTTCTGGCCGTCCGGCCTGTCGTCGCCGCAGCTCGCCTCGTGGCCAACGGAGGCGGCGTTGCGGTGCTTCCTGTCGTGGCGGCGCCCGCCCAGCTTGGCGGCGTTCTCCTCATGGATGCTGGTCAGGTAGGTGAGGTCCAGCAGCAGCGACGAGGTCAGGCCCCGGAACCGGCCCACGTCGAACGGCAGCGGCTCACACGGCTCCAGATTGTACAGCGGCGTGTCACTAGGCGACCAGAAAGTTGGGAAGCTTTAATGGGAGGAAGTGGAGTGAAGAGAGACAAGGAGAGGGAAACGGAGTGAAAGGAAAGAAAACGGGGGAAAACTGATGGAAATGGAGGGAAATGGGGAGGCGGAGCCACGAGGAGGAGGAAACCAAAGACCCGGTTCCAGAACCGAGCGGGTTCCTGAACCGAGCGGGTTCCAGAACCGAGCGGGTTCCAGAACCGAGCGGGTTCCAGAACCGAGCGGGTTCCTGAACCGAGCGGGTTCCAGAACCGAGCGGGTTCCAGAACCGAGCGGGTTCCTGAACCGAGCGGGTTCCTGAATGACAGATTTATGAGGAAAACGTTCCAGAAACAGAAAACATGGAGAGACGAGAAAGACGAGGAAAATGCCAATCAACTGGGAGTTAGGATGATGATGATAAAAATAATGATTATTGATAAAGATAAAATGGTAAACATTAATAACGCTGCTCGGTTCCAGATGTGGCAACAGATGTTCGAATCATTCGCCAGAATGAATTAATGTAGTGAAATGAGCGATTGGGTCATACCCGGTCGGGTTCGGCGGTTCCGGTACCTGATGGTGATCTCGGCCTCGTCCCATTGGACCTTGGCCGAGCTGCTGCCCTCCTTGGCCACGCCCAGCAGCGTGGCGTGGCGTCCCGTCTGCTTGTGGACGCAGCGGCCGCCGACGCGCAGCCCGCCGTCCGCCCCGCCGATCACGGCCAGAACCGGCCACACGTCGCAGCACAGGCTGCGCAGGTGCGGCTCGGCCAGGTCCGCCAGGCCGTGCTGCCGGCCTTGCCGCCCCCGGTCCTCCTCCGCCCTTGGCGGAGCATCGGGGCTCTCCCTCTGGGCGTCGTGCTCCTCGCGACTCTGCACCGAGCGGCTCTTCTTCAGCCGCTGGCCGCCGGCCGGCCCCCCCGTGGCGGCGTCCCGGAAGCAGGGCTTGATCTTCTGCAGCCGCTGGATGATGGCGCTGTTGATGCGCGGCGTCCAGCGGTCGGTGCGGTGCAAGATGCGGACCAGCTGGGCCGTGGCCTCGACCAGCACCGTGGGCGTGGGGCTGCAGACGGGGTCGCCGGGCAGGAGGTCGCGTGGCGTCCCTCGCATCTGCATGTCGCAGATCTTCACCTGCAGAGGAAAAAGGAAGTGTGAGGGAGCCACTTCCTGCTGAATGTCTGGACTCTGAGCGGTGGCGGTTACCTTCTCTCCCGGGTTACTGCTGTAGAACATGACACAAGGAAACAACTCGGCTGCGTCAACATCCTCAAACGCCAACTTCGGCTCCTGGAGGGAGGAAAGAAACACAAAGAAAGGAAAAGAAGGTGAGAATCAAAGAAAGGAAATAGAATCAGAAAAGAGAAACGTGGATAAAGCAGAAGGAGGGAATCAGAACGATGCAAACATCAACATCCAGAACAGAACTGAAGAACTTTCTGTCACATCCAGCAGCGGCTCTGTTTATCTGGGAAAGTCAGGTGGAAGGAAGAAAGTGAGTGTAGCTGTGCTGACCTCTCCGTTCTTGCTGAAGGAGACGGTTCTGGCCTCCATGTCGAGGACGCAGGTGATGAAGTCTCCCTGCGTGAAGCTGCTGAGCGTCAACGTCTGCTCTCCGTTGTGGTACAGGTTCCCGCTGTAGGCGCGGTACAGCCACATGTCCGACGTGGTGCGATGGTTGAAGTCGTGGACGGGCCAGCGGGACACGCCCACACACGTCCCCTCATTGCCGCGGTTCTCCTTCACGATGTAGAACTGCAGCAGGATACAGCAGCGGTTAGCGGGCTTCCCAGGGGCTTCCCAGGGGCTTCCCAGGGGCTTCCCAGGGGCTTCCTGTTTCAGGATCACCTTCCACTGGTAGCATCCGGAGGAGATGCCGGTGGACGCCAGGCCGTAACCTTTGCCCCCGCTGCCGTGCGTCAGGCCCTGGCCGTTCTCCACCACGCAGCACTGTGCCTTCTCCGGGTCGAAGGACACTTCCTGGATGGGAAGGTTCTCGTCTTCCTCCTCCGCCTCGCCTGCCGCCAAACAGAGGTCAGCGTGCCGCGTCCGCCTGGGGCATCAGGGTCGCCGTGACAACGCCCTCACCTGCAGCTTCAGCTCCTGGAGCTTCTCCTTGATCTGGATGGAGTGTTTGGCCTGAGCGACCGGAGCTTCCCACATGCAGTCAGACAGCAGAGAAGAGACGGTCCACAACCTGAGGGACATCAGGACAGATAGAGAGACATCAGGACAGATGGAGACATCAGGACAGATGGAGACATCAGGACAGATAGAGACATCAGGACAGATAGAGAGACAGATTGAGACATCAGGACAGATAGAGAGACAGATGGAGACATCAGGACAGATAGAGAGACAGATTGAGACATCAGGACAGATGGAGAGACATCAGGACAGATGGAGAGACATCAGGACAGATAGAGACATCAGGACAGATAGAGAGACATCAGGACAGATAGAGAGACATCAGGACAGATAGAGAGACATCAGGACAGATAGAGAGACATCAGGACAGATAGAGAGACATACAAACAGAAAAAAAAACAGAGAAAAGAGATTTAAAGACAAAACCAGAATGAAAAGAAAAACAAAAGAGCAACAACAGAAAGAAGCAAAGAGGCAGAACTGTAAAACTCATAGCTTCAGGAAATGCGGCTCCGCAGCGCCCCCTACCTGGGTCAGCTGGTCGTCCTCCATGTTGGCCTCGCAGGCCGGCAGGACGGCCTCCAGCACATGCAGGGCCAGCAGGCGGGTTCTCATGTTCCCCACCAGAGGAACTCCTGCAACATTTAACATCTGTTACTGTCCCACCTGGCCCGTCGACTACACTCACCTGCAACCTGCAGAGGGCGCACCTGCAGCACTTCTGAGCTGCGATGTTCAGCAGAACCTCGGTCCATTTGGGGGACGCCATCTTGGACTGGATGGCCTTGGAGGAGACCACCCTGCGGAGGAAGACCAGGAAGTCCCCGAGGTGGAGCTCTGCGGTGTGCTGCTTCCGGATTAAAGCTGAGCAACGAAACCTCGAGCCATTACACGACCCACAGGAAAATCAACGACCTGGAGGCCATCTGCTCTCGTCCGACTGCAGGACTCAACCCGTAGCGGACCTTCAGGTTCTGACCATCTTCTACTGGCATTAGCGAATCATTTTTATCTCCCAATAAAAATTCAGAAGGATCAGCCGACTGAGTTTTCTTCATCTAAAAATGCAGGAGTGTGAATTTGTAATATTTGGTGACCTCGGCGTGATGATTAAAGGGCCAGTATCATGCAAGACTGACTTTTCTGAGCTTTCCATCATCGAGATGTTTTGTCGCTTTCATTCTTTCATGTTTAATAAGCCTTTAATCTCCATGGCAACCATTCAGCCGTGGCAAACGCCTGGGTGGAGCTAGCTCCGCCTTCACAGGACAGTTCCTCTCCACTCAGCTCCTTCAGACTAGCCAGTAGCAACTAGCAAACGCCTGGTGGAACTGCTGAGTTTCTTCTCAGAGCCTGTAAAAAACATTGCTAAAGGCCTAATAGAGCAGCCATGTTGGGGTGACTTCCTGAAGGCGGAGTTTCAGAAAGAGCAGGAGCTTCTTAAAGACAGAGGCCCATTTTCAAGGATTAAATGCAAAGTCAAATTTCTTTTAAGACATATTTGACATAAAAGTCATTTTTATAACACTCAAGTTAATTAAGTGACTTGACTGCTATAAAATGTGTGCATAGAAAATACATAACACTGTTCCTTTAAGGGAGCTGTTGAACAGATTAGGTTATTTAGTAGCAGCGTGTTTTAGGTCGTTTTTCTCCAGAGCAAAGGTGAAATCAGACTTTTCCTTGTTATTTAAGCCTTAAAAATAACTGGCACAGATGCCTAAGCAGTCCTTTAGCTTATTAGAGGCAATTGTTGGCTGCCAGGAAACCACCGAGATGACTTCAGATGACTGTAAACATGTAACCGCTTCTTTAGGTTTAACAAAACATCTAACATGTTTTGTTAAATTATTCATGTTAACAAAACATGAATAATTTAACATTATTCCTGACAAAAATAATGTAAATGCATTTAGCAGACCTTTGTGTATCGGTCAATGTTGGTTGAATATCTGAACAAACCTGAGACTGGTTGTTTTACTAGAACCAGACGTGTAAAGGTGAGGGAAATAGATCCGGAAGGATTTCTGTGTCTGTGATTGTTTTGTGTTTTTTTACATATGAAAACTGAATTCAGAGGCAGACAGAGACGTGGATGTGTGTCAGGATTGGAGCTAGATGCTAAAGCTAACCTCTGAAGTCCTTCTTGTCAGAGTCGAGGGAGTCATCCATCTTGGAGTCGTCCGAGTCCTTCCCTGCCGCCAGCCGGCTGCCTCCTGCCTGGGCCAGCAAGTTCTTCAGCTGGCTGCACAGCAGGTCCAGCAGCGCCTGCACCACCTTGGACTCAGCTTGTCGGCGTATGTCCTGCAGAGACAGACAGGCCGCTGGGTTAGAGGCGCTCTGGGCCCCGGAGGCACTGCGGCGCTGCGGCGGCGTTACCCGGTGCTGATGGCCAGGATCTGCAGCAGGCGGGTGGAGGCCACCTTCAGGGCGGTGCTAAGCTGCGACACACCCGCTTCTGCAGCAGCTGCAGCGGCTGGCCCAGCATCGTCTCGGTGCCGCAGAGCTGCGACAGCACATTGAGGAGGCCGCTGGAGATGGCCAGGGACACGTCCACAGGCTGGTAGCGCACGCTGAGGGCAAACACTGTCACCAGCAGGAGGCGCTGCTGGGCTTCTGCAGAGGAGGAAGCAGAGGGTCAGACTGCGGCCTGGGCCCATAAAGCTGGGGCTTTTTAAAATAAATTTCTCTCATCTAAATCTTTAAGGAAAGTGTTCATACAGCACTGTGTTTAAACATCCCAAGCCCATAGGGGGCAGTGTAGCGCCGAGATCTGTCAGCTAATCGCAAGCCTCCAAACCACCACCACTTCCTGTTGGGAGCCAAACATGGCACCAAGAGCTTCAGGTAGAACTACTTTTAAAATAAAGTTAACAAAACATGAAACGATGTCGGCGCGCGTTAGTGTCAGCGTGTGGATTTTTAACGAAACACTGAGTTCATTTAAATCAATTCTAAAACCCACTTGTTGGTTTCAAACCTAATAAATGGAGCATTGATCAACACATTGATCCTCTGATCAACGTTGAGTTTCATTTTGATGATGCAACTCAACAAAATGGAATGTTTGTTCCTCAAACTGTTGACTATTGACGTTTTCAGGACTTTTTATTTTTGTGTTTTTATCACGTAAAGCTCTTTAACTGCCTTTGAGCTCCAGTGATTTTTCTCCTTAGCAGCTCAACATATTGGAACATCTGTATTTATACAAAATCAAGGAAAAGTCTGAACCATTGTGAAAACCTCTCTGACAGCAGCCATCTTTCCTCCTCTGCACTGCAATAGGCATCAATGTGATGTCATCGCTGCATTATCTGTTGCAGACTGTATTTACCTCTAAACCTCTGGCTTTTGGTGCAAACGCTACAAAGGAGAATTTGTAAATCCTCACGTTAATCAGAGGTTTTATTATCAGCATTGTTTTAGTGATATTAAACGGAGGCTATGTGTTGATGAAACGCTGTCAGATTTCTGGCTGTGTTGGAAAAGCAGGAGGCGTCGGTACCGATGTGGTGCTTGTTGGCCTGCAGGGCGCGCTCCAGAGTCACTGACAGCTGCTGATAGATCTTATGGACGGCCGTCTGGATCTCCACCTGCAGGCTCCGCTTGGCCGCTTTGATCCCATCCTGCAGCACAAACGTGCCTGTCAGAAACCGGACCACGGAACCAGACCAGAACTCTCCCTCCTCCTCTTCCTCACCTGGTAGTGTGCAGCTGCACGCTCTCCTCTTTAGGCCGCCGCTGCCCACGGTACCAAGGCCGAAGCATCCGCCAGGAACTGGAGCCGGACCGAGGTGAGGCAGGAGGAAGACTGGAAGGCACCGCCCGGCCGCTCGGCGCCGCCCTGCTGGCTGCCTTCTCTTCCATGCCTGAGATCAGCACCACGATCTGGTGCAGCGCCTCCAACCGCAGCTGCAACCACAGTCACACCATGAAGCAGAAACTGGAACTTAAACCATTTAAAACCGGGACAGAGGAACAAGCAGCCTGGATGCAGCACTTCCTGATCAGCATCGCTTCATTACCTGATGTTAAAGAAGCAAACAGTGAAACCTTAAATATAAACCAGCAACTTACTGTTTTCTGCTTTAATGAGTTTTCACATGAAGAAGTTCTGTATCGTCTTAATGTCAGAAGCATTTATAAATAAATTAATAAAAATAAAAATGTATTATGAAATGGAAAAAGTAAAAAGCAAATAAAATTACAACAAAAATATACAATAATAAAAACTTTTAAAATAAAATCAAATAAAGTGTGAAGTAATATTTTTAGTTTGTCCTCGTTTTTTAAATAGTCAATAATGCATAAGTTGTCATTTTAAAAAACGTTTATAGTTATAGATGAATTTTTATTCTGTTTTTAATAGAATGAAAAATATCTTTTAATTTATTTAATTTCTTTTAATTCAGAAATTTTTAAAAGTAGAAATCATAGTACAATACAAAACATATTTTATACAAAAAAAAACTAATATTTCTATATTTGTTTTATTTAATTAATACATTTTAAAGTAGTAAATAAAGCATATTTTTAAATTAAAAGGACTTAAAGTCTGGGTCACTGTCCGTCCTTTCTGTTGGTTTGAACCGTTTTGTTCGTTTGTTGCTTTATGGATAAAGTTGCGTCTCCGCCGCCTCACCTCAGCCTGCTCTGCTGCTGCTCCATGGCCAAGATGGCGGCCTGCGGGTTGGTGGACATGCCCTCGTCGGGCTCCTTGAAGGCGGGCGCCAGGCCCACGTCGCCGCTGATGAAGCTCACCATGTTGTCGATGAGGGCGTGGACGCCCAGCGAGCGGCTCAGGTCCAGGTCCGACTCCCCGTAGAAGTGGGCCGAGCCGTAGCTGCGCTGCCGGCTGAGCTTGGACCGGAACCAGGACTCCGCCAGCGAGTCAGGGGAGCTGTGGAGCATTCCTGGAAGGAAGAGGAGGAGACGATGAAGAACCAGAGCATCACTCCACGGATGGGTCGGGTCGGGGGGGACAGGTGAACCATGACAACAAGCAGCCTCTTCTCCTCTCCGTCTCCACATCAGTACCTCTCTTCTTCTGGGAGGAGGCCAGGTCCAGATCCACGTTCCTGCGCCCGCTCTGCAGCAGAAAACACACACAGCTTTCAGCTCAGGATCCACGGGACACCAGGACCCAGGGAGCCTGGGGGCGGAGCTTCGTTACCAGGCTGTAGCTCTCCTCGTCGGACTCGGGTTGGGACAGGTCCGACTCGCTGCGGGACTTGATGAGCCGGTAGCTGGGGCTGCCCTGCACCGAGCGGCTCTCTGCACTCAGACTCTCACTCCTGGAAACAGAATTATTCCCCTCTATTTATTACAAAGAAATGAGTTGTCATATAATTACACATATCTTTAGATGTATTTATTTTACAAAAACTATTAAAATGTATAAAAAGTACATTATTTAATTACATTTGAAGGTGCATTTATTTATTTCTTGATATTCTTATTTAATCCATGTCATTAAATAAAAGATATATCATGAAATGAATTAATCATTAAATAATTTATATCATGATATGTATATATTATCTATATAATTTTGTCCCCTTTGGCCCTCCATATGACTGTATGGAGGGCCATGTGACTCAAGAATCATTCACTATGACTCTGAAAATCATTTGTCGACCTCCTGCATGGTGTCTTGCGACCCCCTGTGGGTCCCGCCCCCCTTTGGGGACCCCTGCCTTAGCCAGTCACATTCTGGGAATTTTAGCTTTTCTGCTGCACTTACAGTTCTGGAGTTCTGCAGGGTTCTGTGCTTGAAACCAACAACTTTTCACTTAAATGTGCACCAGAAAGTTAATTTACCGCATGCATCACCTGGCTCCCCCCCACTGTACCTGGTCATGAAGCTCAGACAGTCGTGTGTTCCGGCGGCCGACTGGATCGGGCCGTCCTCCGGGTTCTGCTTGCTCAGCTCTCCCAGAACCGGGCTGACCCCCAGCAGCAGCAGGGCGCAGCGGTGGATGACCGAGTTGCAGGCGGCCGTACAGGTCCTGGCCCTCCGGGATCCCCGCGCTGCCCCGCCCTCCTCCTGCGACTGCGCCGCCTCCTCCTCCCCGGATCCCGGCGCTGCGCTGCGGGACGTCGACCCAGAGCCGGGCCCGTCCCGCTGCTGGCCCGCTCCGATCCCGGCTCCGAGCCACCTCCCGCGCTGAGAGGAAACATTGAAAGATTTCTGCGTTGTGCATCGAGCACAAACACACACACACACACGGATGCAGGGTTAGTGTGAGCAGCTGGAGACTTCAGCAGTTACGACAAAAAGCTGCAGAGCGTCTCAGAAACGGTTTAAACATTTATTGTGGAGACGCACCGGTCCACTGGTTTCACTCCTGATACCGATATCTGAGGTCTAGAACAGATACCGATCATCCGCCGATACCAAAAACAGCTGGACTGAGTTAAAACATTTTATTTTATTTAACACATACATGTACAGAATAATAAATGTATTTGCTAACTCTTCACCAGTACAGCTCTGGTTATAAATCCATTTATTACTTCATTAAACAAGTGAAAACAAGCTTAATCTGTTCCGTCGGTGCAGTTTGCAGCCGAACTGCAACAAACCTTCTGTCACATGAAAGTTAATTCATCAAACAAATGGATCCAACACGATTTCACCGATACCCAATCCAGAATTCCTCTACACGTTTTATTGTTATTTTGGTTTCTTTTGAAATATTGTTAATCTACCAAAATAAAGTGAAATGTTTCCTCGTTGGATCGATCGGCGATTCATCGGTGATCAGTCACTGTCTCCTGTGGGTGTTGAAGCGTCGCTACTGGTAGAAATATGTCAGACTGCTTAACCTCCACCAGACAGGGAACGCTCACACCGAGCAGCTGCTTCCAGCTGCTGCTTCCAGCTGCTGCTTCCAGCTGCTACAGCTGCTTCTTCCAGCTGCTGTTTCCAGTTGCTGCTTACAGCTGCTACAGCTGCTTCCAGTTGCTGCTTCCAGCTGCTGCTTCCAGCTGCTTCCAGTTGCTTACAGCTGCTTCTTCCAGCTGCTGCTTCCAGCTGCTTCCAGTTGCTGCTTCCAGCTGCTTCCAGTTGCTGCTTCCAGCTGCTACAGCTGCTTCCAGTTGCTGCTTCCAGTTGCTGCTTCCAGCTGCTTCCAGTTGCTGCTTCCAGTTGCTGCTTCCAGCTGCTGCTTCCAGCTGCTGCTTCCAGCTGCTGCTTCCAGCTGCTTCCAGTTGCTTCCAGTTGCTTACAGCTGCTTCCAGTTGCTGCTTCCAGTTGCTGCTTCCAGCTGCTTCCAGTTGCTGCTTCCAGTTGCTGCTTCCAGCTGCTGCTTCCAGCTGCTTCTTCCAGCTGCTTCCAGCTGCTGCTTCCAGCTGCTTCCAGTTGCTGTTTCCAGCTGCTTCTTCCAGCTGCTGCTTCCAGCTGCTGTTTCCAGCTGCTGCTTCCAGTTGCTTCCAGCTGCTTCTTCCAGCTGCTGTTTCCAGCTGCTGCTTCCAGTTGCTGTTTCCAGCTGCTGCTTCCAGCTGCTTCTTCCAGCTGCTTCTTCTTCCAGCTGCTGTTTCCAGCTGCTGCTTCCAGCTGCTGCTTCCAGCTGCTGCTTCCAGCTGCTGCTTCCAGCTGCTGTTTCCAGCTGCTGCTTCCAGCTGCTGCTTCCAGCTGCTGCTTCCAGCTGCTGCTTCCAGCTGCTGTTTCCAGCTGCAGCAGGGAAAAAATACATGTACTCAAATTTGTCTAAACCAGGTGAATTTATGCCAGACAATTTTTCCATTTTGCCAGATAACATGGAATCATTTATACGTAAAGCGAAAGCGATGACCAGAAATTGGTGATCGGCCTCATGGATGATCGGAAGCAACAACCTGACCCTCCGGAGCGTCTCTGATACAGACACTAATATTGGATCGGAGCATCTCCAAACTTGGAAACACTGAAAAGTTTTGATCCAGACCGAAAATCTGACCATCCTCATCCCAACAGACAGATTCTGCTTCCTGGTACCAGAACAGGAAGAAGTGATGAACCAGCATGTTGGACCAGATCAGGTCCAGATCTGGATCAGAACCTTTCTGGACAGGAAGCGGGCGGACTCCAGGGCCGTACTTACTTCCTGCGGTCATGACTTCGTGCTCCCGGTCCTCTTCCTCCTCGTCCTGATCCTGGTGCCCGTCTTCCCTCTCGCGGTCGGCCCGCTCCTCCAGCTCCGCCTCCTCGTCGATGGTGCGGGTGAACGAGTTCTCCTGGGGGTCCATGTCCAGCGAGTCCTGGTTGTCCGAGATCTGCACCACAATGTCAGACTGCTTTTATTTTGGAATCCATCATCGACTTCCTGTCAGACAGCGCCCCCCAAAGGAGGAACTTGGCCAGCATGGAAATCTGTTTCTGATCAGATTTGGATTCAAAGCTTCAACTTGCAGCTATGATTAAAATTATGAAATGATGTGAAATCTAAATATTTAAAGATGAGCAAAACTAACAGCTGATCTCAAGAATAAATATGAGAACAAAATCATGATACTAAAGTCGAAATATGACAAGAACAAAGTGTTAACATGATGAAAATAAAGTTGTACTAATATGAGAATAAAGTATCAATAATAAGAGAATTTATAAAAAATAATACATGTCAAAATAATGCAGCAGTAAAGAAGCAGCTCGTAAATAAAACGTCTCATTCTCAGAGAACTGGGAGAGAACTGGGAGAGAACTGGTAGAGAACAGGGAGAGAACTGGGAGAGAACTGGGAGAGAACTGGGAGAGAACTGGTAGTGAACAGGGAGAGAACTGGTAGTGAACTGGTAGTGAACAGGGAGAGAACTGGTAGTGAACTGGGAGAGAACTGGGAGTGAACTGGGAGAGAATTGGGAGAGAACTGGGAGTGAACAGGGAGAGAACTGGGAGAGAATTGGGAGAGAACTGGGAGTGAACAGGGAGAGAACTGGGAGAGAATTGGGAGAGAATTGGGAGAGAACTGGTAGTGAACTGGTAGTGAACAGGGAGAGAACTGGTAGTGAACTGGTAGTGAACAGGGAGAGAACTGGTAGTGAACTGGGAGAGAACTGGGAGTGAACTGGGAGAGAATTGGGAGAGAACTGGGAGTGAACAGGGAGAGAACTGGGAGAGAATTGGAGAGAACTGGGAGTGAACTGGGAGAGAACTGGGAGAGAATTGGGAGAGAACTGGGAGTGAACAGGGAGAGAACTGGTAGTGAACTGGTAGTGAACTGGTAGTGAACTGGGAGTGAACAGGGAGAGAACTGGGAGAGAATTGGGAGAGAACTGGGAGAGAACTGGGAAAGAACTGGTAGAGAACAGGGAGAGAACTGGGAGAGAACTGGGAGAGAACTGGTAGTGAACAGGGAGAGAACTGGTAGTGAACTGGTAGTGAACAGGGAGAGAACTGGTAGTGAACTGGTAGTGAACAGGGAGAGAACTGGTAGTGAACTGGGAGAGAACTGGGAGTGAACTGGGAGAGAATTGGGAGAGAACTGGGAGTGAACAGGGAGAGAACTGGTAGTGAACTGGTAGTGAACTGGTAGTGAACTGGGAGTGAACAGGGAGAGAACTGGTAGTGAACTGGTAGTGAACAGGGAGAGAACTGGTAGTGAACTGGGAGAGAACTGGGAGTGAACTGGGAGAGAATTGGGAGAGAACTGGGAGTGAACAGGGAGAGAACTGGGAGAGAATTGGGAGAGAACTGGTAGTGAACTGGTAGTGAACTGGGAGAGAACTGGGAGAGAATTGGGAGAGAACTGGGAGTGAACAGGGAGAGAACTGGGAGAGAATTGGGAGAGAACTGGGAGTGAACAGGGAGAGAACTGGTAGTGAACTGGTAGTGAACTGGTAGTGAACTGGGAGTGAACAGGGAGAGAACTGGGAGAGAATTGGGAGAGAACTGGGAGTGAACAGGGAGAGAACTGGGAGAGAATTGGAGAGAACTGGTAGTGAACTGGTAGTGAACTGGGAGAGAACTGGGAGAGAATTGGGAGAGAACTGGTAGTGAACTGGTAGTGAACTGGGAGAGAACTGGGAGAGAATTGGGAGAGAACTGGGAGTGAACAGGGAGAGAACTGGTAGTGAACTGGTAGTGAACTGGGAGAGAACTGGGAGAGAATTGGGAGAGAACTGGGAGTGAACAGGGAGAGAACTGGTAGTGAACTGGGAGAGAACTGGTAGTGAACTGGTAGTGAACTGGTAGTGAACAGGGAGAGAACTGGTAGTGAACTGGTAGTGAACTGGTAGTGAACTGGGAGAGAACTGTTAGTGAACTGGTAGTGAACTGGTAGTGAACAGGGAGAGAACTGGTAGTGAACTGGGAGTGAACTGGGAGTGAACTGGGAGTGAACTGGGAGAGAACTGGGAGAGAACTGGTAGTGAACAGGGAGAGAACTGAGAGAGAACTGGTAGTGAACTGGGAGAGAACTGGGAGAGAACTGGGAGTGAACTGGGAGAGAACTGGTAGTGAACTGGGAGTGAACTGGGAGTGAACTGGGAGAGAACTGGTAGTGAACTGGGAGAGAACTGGGAGAGAACTGGGAGTGAACTGGGACCGACCCGCCTCTCTCGGGATGAAGACCGGGTTTGGATGAAGTCCAGGTTCTTGCAGGCCAGCAGTCGGTTCCGGACCTTGTAGACGCTGCGGTAGACTTCGGCCAGAGACTTGGACGGCTGGTACCTGCTGGGAAGGGAGAGTCAGCGATGGAGGACAGGAGAGCGGGGTGAAAGGTCAGGGGTCAGCTCACCTGCCCTCGCCGCAGGCGGGGCCCAGCAGGCCGCTGTGCTTCAGCAGCGCGGCCAGGCAGAACCTGGACACGGTGTCCAGCAGGGACTCGTTGTTCAGAGACGCGTTGTCCCAGTCTGCAACAGGAGAGATGGCAGTCAGGCCCGGTTCTGGTTCTGCTCTGGTTCAGGTTGTGGGTCAGACCTTTGCTGATGGCGTAGTCCTGCATGTTGATCCAGAGGCTGTTGGCGGGTTCTTTGGAGGAGCCCAGCGCCAGGTCCAGCAGGACGCTGAGGTCCGGGCGCAGCGGCCGGTCCAGAGGCTTCTGCTCCTCGTTCCCGGACAGCGCCGCCTCCAGCAGCGAGCTGATGACCCAGTCTGCATGGAGAGCGCAGTCAGAACCACACAGAACCACACAGAACCGCTGGTGGGCCGGCCGGTACCGAGCTGCGGGATGTCAGTCTCCAGGCCGTTGCTGAACAGCGGCGTTTTCAGCCAGTAGGCGGCGTGGTTCTCCTCCGGCGAGGCGGCGGCGCCCTGCAGCATCCCGCCCAGGCAGCGGCCCACCAGCAGCGCCGCGGTCCGCTCCAGGTCCACCAGCCACACCCAGCACAGCGCCGCCGCCGGGAGCGCCGGGCCCGATGTCGGCTCGGCCAGGTCCGAAGCACCTGGAGGGGTGGGAAGGATCCAGTTACCGACCCTGGCCAGACCAGGAGGTTCTGGTTCTGACCCGATGGGTCACGACAAACAATCCACTGGCAGCCCCACAGCATGATGCTGCTCCCACCGTGCTTCACAGCAGGCGGCGCGTCCGCATCCACTAACAGCTGGTTTCAGCTCAGAGTTTTGGACTTGATTTTTTTTTTTTATTTGGCGCTTTATCTTTAAATTCACCTGAGAGTTCAGAGCGCAGACAGAACTCGGTGTGTTCGGGTGAATTTCCCAAAATAACATTTTACATATTTTCTAGAATAAATCTTGGAAAGATTTTTCAATTTTGGAATTTATCAGTTTCAAAAGTCAAATTTTTTTTTACTTTTCAAGCTGAGAAACTTTCCATGTTTTTTCTTGAAAATTTCTGAGATTCATTTTAAAATTCAGACATGGTTGGTGGAATTTTGTTTCTGTCTGCAATGGCTGTAATTCAGACCGCAAATATTTTACGTAGGGGTGCACCGATTTATCAACGCCAATTTCCTTAATTTTGCGAGATCAGTGATCAGCGGCTAGTTTAACGTGACGCCGATCCGATCTACGTCAGCAAAGGTCTGAAAAGGTTTGCCTGTTAGCCACCAGGTCATGTCTGCATGGTCGCCAACTCGCCGTCTTCCTTGCTATATTTAGCAACATTTCAGACAAAAAATATTGGAATCAGCAGGTTAGTGTTTAAAGATTGGTAATTGGCGACCAGCCAGAAAACTGCAATCGGTGCATCCCTAGGTTTATGCCAGAATTCTCTTTTTTGTTTGTTTTCCTCAATTAGCTGCAGGGCCATATTTCCTGTGGTCTGAGCGTTTCCTGACCGTGCAGCGGCCACTGCAGCTCCTGGTCCTCCAGCGGCGCAGCGGCCGGCAGCAGCCTGTTGAGGCGGTCCAGAGGGGGCAGCAGGTCCAGCAGGTGGCTCAGCAGCGGCCTCACCACCGCCACTGGCAGCAGCAGCAGCGAGTTGACAATCTGACACAGCATGCTGCCAGCTGCCGACACGTAGATCACATCTGGAGAGTAGAGGGGTGAGGGGTCAGTGACATCTGTGCTGAGGGGTCGGCGGGGCCGCGGCGAGGCGGCGGCGGGGCCGAGGCGGCGGCGCTCACCCTGCAGCTTCTCCCGGATGCTCCCGTTCCCGGAGCTGTCCTGGATCAGCGCGGCAGAGCGGGAGAAAATGTCGGTGGCGTGGGGCAGCAGCAGCTGCAGGTGCTTGTGGAGCAGCGCCACGCTGCTGGAGTTCTGCAGGAGACAGCAGCGAGTCAGACTGGTCCGGCTTATCGGGCCCGGCCCGACCGGCGGTGGAGTTACCTCGGTGACGGCGTTGATGTGGCAGTAGGCCAGCAACTGCTTCTGCAGGGAGCACAGCAGCTGGTGCAGGTGAGCCGGCTGGCTGCTATCCGACGACGAGGTGCGCTGCTGCAGCTTGTCGCTGTTCTTCTCCAGTTCGCCCAGCGCTTGATCCTGCACAGAACGGAGAACAGAACCACTGTGACCCAATGGGCTCCGCTTTCCTCACTGCACAGCCAGCGGGGCGGCCTGCCTGGCGCCTGCTGCGTGTTGGCTGAGGAACTCAGAGATAAATGCAACGTTCTGCAGGGACAGAGAGACTCCACGTTGGAACAGAAAAACATACCGGGTCCGGATTTTAGAACTCAAAATGTACCAGACCAGCTTTGTATCCACAGAGGTACAGAACCCGGATCTCTGTGCTACACTATCATGAGGCTGGAAGAACATGTGAACAAACGTCTACATGTTTGTTCACTAACATGTAGACAAACATTTACAATTAGCAGACATTTACTCATTTCTCTGGAAGGTTGAAATTTCTTCAGTTTACCTACAAAATCACCTCCAGTTATTAGAAGCAAAAAAAAGTTTTATCTGTTTTTTGAATTTATCACCACATGAAACTTCTAAAAGGTATTCTAGAACATCGCTGTTGATGCCGTCATTTTCCTCATTAAACGGCAACAAACTGTTTGTAAAGATGCAATTTAGTTTTAGAAAAGTCAGTGAGGATAGAAGTGAGCAGGAAGCCGGATCTGATGAAGTTTCTGCTAAAAAAACAAAATATTTACATTTTCTCTAGAAGGCGACATCAGATGATTCCGATTCAAAGAGAAAATGAAAAACTGACATGCAGAAAAGGATTTGCAGTGTAGAGCTGAATAATGTCTCAGATCAGTCAATGAAACGTTCTCCTGATAGAGGAACAGGAAGCGATCGACTCTGCCAGGAAACCTTCAGTGGGAGGAAATGGTGGTTTGCGGCTCTCTACAGGATCAATAACGAGGATGGACTCACCGTGTAAAAGCCCAGGTTTCTGAGCAGCGTCTTCATCAGGATCTCAGCTAAGTGCGTGTCAGGGTGGGAGCCGACGGCGTCGTAGCCGGCGTCCGGTGCGAAGGCGGGACCGGGGGCCGCAGCGTCGGGGCCGTCAGCCGGAGCGCTGTAGCCCAGCAGCGAGGCCACATGGGTGTGATCCTGCAGGCTGGTCAGGATGATGTCCAGCTGCATCCTCTGAGGAACAAAACCGCTTTATTTCACTTCCTTTCAGATTAATAAAAGCAGCAGGTGGGGGTGGGGCGTACCTGTCCTTTGGAGAGACTCTCCCATCTGTCTGGTCCCTGAGGCAGCAGGGAGTGGAGCAGCTCCATCCTCTCAGAGGAGGCAGCAGCATGGTGGCGCCCACCGACAGAGTCTCGATCACCGCCTGGGGAAAACAGAGCAGGTTACCGTAAACCAGGCCAGGTTAATGTAAACCAGACCAAAGTTACAAACGTCAAGTTAACGTAAACCAGACCAGGTTAAACTGGTTTAATCTAACTGGCAGATTAAGGACTAACTTCTTGTTTTCTGTCTCTCGCTGTGAGACTCGTCTGTTATCCGCCTGCTCAGTGTTACTTTGAGGTTAAACCGATTTTAAGTTAACCGGCTCCATGGTCACCACTGACCTCCTGGATCTCGTCCGGCACCGAGGCGTCCATCAACCTGAACAGCAGGTTCCTGAGCGGCCGGGCCTGCCGACCCAGAATACTGGTGGCCACGCCCCCGGCCAGGGCCAGAGCCAGGTGATTGGATAAGAGGCGAAGGCACAGCTTGAGGAAGTTATGGTGCTCCCTGTAAACATGGAGAAACGTTCACTCTGCTTCTGCCCGCAGCGTCTGGACCCAGGCGGTCCGAGCGGCTCACCTGGACGAGGGGAAGGGCAGCGGAGGAACGTCGCTGTTGATGCCGTCGCAGTAGCGCTCCAGGAAGGAGCGCAGGTGGGAGAAGGTGCTTTCCCAGGTCGACGCAGTACGGCCGGTGCCAGGCCACCACCTGCCTGCAGAGACACGGAGAGGAAGCAGCGGATCAGCTGAGGCGTCGTCTGTTAGCATTAGCCGAGCCTGGCTAGCGGTCAGTCAGGCTGCATGTCTGGATGTGTTACATGTTTAATGAGTCAATATCTGGGATCGTCCTCTCGGCTCCAACATGCACATCAGTGGCTCTGGCTGAAGTCACAATGGTAACAGGGCCGCCACAGTAACCATGACCGTGGGAGGGAGGGAGGGAGGGAGGAAGGGAGGGAGGAGGGAGGGAGGGAGGAAGGGAGGAAGGAAGGAAGGGAGGAAGGAAGGAAGGAAGAAAGGAAAGAAGAAATGAAGGAAGGGAGGAAGGAAGGGAGGGAGGAAGGAAGGAAGAAAGGAAGAAAGAAAGAAAGGAAGGAAGGACAGAAGGAAGGAAGGACAGAAGTAAGGAAGGAAAGAAGAAAGGAAGGAAGGAAGGAGGGAAGGAAGAAAGGAAGGAAGGAAGAAAGGAAAGAAGAAATGAAGGAAGGGAGGAAGGAAGGAAGAAAGAAACGAAAGAAGAAATGAAGGAAGGAAGGAGGGAAGGAAGAAAGGAAGGAAGGAAAGAAGGAAGAAAGGAAGGAAGGATTAAAACCTACAGCTCTGAACCCGATGATCACCTGTCCAGCAGGTAACCAGGTGCTGCTCAGCTATTGGTTGGTGTGTGATGACATCATCAGCTGCCCAGCCATTGGTCAGTGTGCTGTGACGTCATGGCTCACCTGTCTCTGGGCAGAGCAGTCCAGGCCAGGCTGTGGGACGTCCCGGCTGAGATCTGCTGGATGGCGACCCCGTCCAGGCCGACCACCTTCTTGGGTTTGGTGATGGGGCCGGTGGAGTTGCCCTGGCCACATTGCCCCATGGAGTTGTTGCCCCAGGCGTACACCTCGTTGTCTAGGCAACCGCCAGAGTAAAAAGGGCAGAAAGAGTTAACGCGAAACCAGGACTCAGAGTTCAGTTTGCTGTTACATCAGATCTCAAACAGTCAGCATTTAACCAGAGAGTCAACAACAGGAGCTGAGCAGCACCGACCCGGCCCGGCCCGGCCTGACCCGGTCCAACCCACACAGAGCAGAGATAAGCGACGTACCGTGGGACAGGGCCAGGCAGTGGCTGTCCCCGATGGACACGTCCACCACCCTGGTGGTGGCCAGCTCCTCGATCAGTTTGGGCCGCAGCGCCGTGGCCTCAGAGGAGCCGCAGCCCAGGCAGGCGCCGCAGCCCCAGGCGAACACCTGGACACACGCAGGAGCAGCAAAACGGGTCAGAACCACCCGGAAACCAACGTCCCAACAGACTGAAATGATTCAGCAAACACTGATTTCTGCTTCAGCTTTAAACTTTCTGATATGTTTTTGTCCAGTCAGAAGAAAGAATCGACTTCAGGACTTCAGTTTCCAATAAACTCGTTTATTTCACTTCAAAATCTGATTTCTAGGAAGAAACAGGAGTCAGGAAATGATGTAGAATGTCTAAAACACCAGAATCAGGAGCAAAAACTAGGAAAGGTCAAAATAAAACTAGTCCGCTATGAAGATAGCTTTAAATCAGAGGCCAAAGGTCAAAGACTCATACTGGTTGCATTTTGAAAGCGGTCAGCTGTTTTTGTGCAGCTCCTGCCGACGTCTGATTGGCTGACAGTTCGTAACTTCCGAGTCGTGTAAAGAGAGGGACGTCTCCTGAGGGACCGTCCCAGACGTCCTACCTGTCCAGTGGAGGTCAGAGCCAGTGACGACTGGCTGCCTGCGCACACTTTCCTGATGAACATGCCCTGCAGCGCCTCCACCACTTTGGGCTTGTAGACTCTGTTGGTGTCGCCGTGCCCCAGTTTTCCTGCAGGAGGACAAACAGAAAAAGTAGATCAGCACCAGAAACAGCCAGAGAAACCCGACACCCGTTTGGGTTTCTCACCGTTGTCTCCTCCTCCAAACGACCAGACGGTGCGGCCATCTTTGGACAGGGCGATGGTGTGGGAGCTCCCGCAGGAAACCTCGCCAACGTTGCTGATGTCTTTCACCAGAGTGGGAATGTTGCGGCTGTTGCTGTCCCCGTGTCCTGCATGAGGACAGGACGGCAGACCCAACGCAAGGATGAAAACTCACAAAGGAAACACTTTTCTCTTCCACACCAATAAACTCTGGTGTGATTTTTATCTGTCATGTTTATGTCAGCAGCAGAACATGTGACCCATTCACAGCAAGATTGGCAACAAAAACAGCAAAACACGGATACTAATAATCAAACAAGGACAAAGAAAAGTTTCTATTTTTGAAGTTTTTTAGAAACAGAGAGCAAAGCCAGATCAGATACTGGAACATCAACTCACCTAATCTTCCAAAGTCTCCTTCCCCCCAGGTGTAGAGCTCTCCGTCCTCACTGACGGCAGCGCTGTGTCTGTAGCCGGCAGACACACACACGACCACCTGACACACACACACACACACACATAAATACATACACACACACACACAACCACACACACAACCACAACCACACACACACACATACACACGCGCGCGCACACACACATACACAACCACAACCACACACACACACACACACACACACACACACACACCAGGTTGTTAGCAAAAGCTGCTAACTTTGAAAACATTTAGAACAATTATCTTCCCCTAAATTAATTTATCCAGGTAAATTTTTAATCATGTTTCATAAACGTTCAGCTGAATAAATTCAACATCGGTGTTGACGTTTTGCTTATCAGATGTTTTCTTGTTTCCTGTAGTTTATATTTATGCTCTTATTTTGAAGGGGTGAAGTCTGTTTACACAGCAGTTTTGTTTGCAACAAATTTAATGTTTTTCACAAAGTTTTTTGTTTAAAACTAAGAACTGATGAAGGTCTGTGGAATCAGGGTGGAAAACAAAGCAAGTAGATTTGAAAACTTTGGTGACCTGAAACCACCAGGCGGCTCTGACCTGGAACGACAGTCTGTCTGTAACGGGAACGTTTTAGTGCTGAGGCTGCGGCGGCGGGTTGAAGCCTACCTTCCCTGCAGCGGCCCCTGGATGAGTTTGGGGTATTTCTGGGTGGAGCTGTTGCCGTGTCCCAGCTTGCCGTAGTCGCCGTCGCCCCAGCTGAAGACCTCGCCCTCCGTGGTGAACGCCAGGGTGTGGCCGTCTGAGCCCTTCGACGACGACACCTTCTTGATGGCTCGGTGGGGTTCAAAGGTCAGTTTCTTGAGCGTGGATTGGTTGTTGGAGTCCCCCAGGCCCAGACGGCCGTAGCTTCCTTTCCCGCAGGCCCGGACCGAGCCGTCGGACGAAATCACGAAGGTGCAGTACTGACCCGCCTCGATCTGCAGGGAGACGCCGGAAACAATCAGAGCTTCAAACAGACGACCGAGAGATCAGATCACACATTCAGAAAATCAGCAGGAAGACATGGAGGGTACATTCAGCAAGTTCAGCCTTTAGATACAGGAAGGAAGGAAGGAAGGAAGGAAGGAGGGAAGGAAGGAAGGATTTAAGCAAGGAGGGAAAGAGGGAAGGAAGGAAGGAAGGAGGGAAGGAGGGAAGGAAGGAAGGAGGGAAAGATGGAAGGAAGCAAGGAAGGAAGGAAGGAGGGAAGGAAGGAAGGAAAGAAAGAAGGAGGGAAGGAAGGAAAGAGAGAAAGAAGGAAGGAAGGAAGGAAGGAGGGAAAGAGGGAAGGAAGGAAGGAAAGAAAGAAGGAGGGAAGGAAGGAAGGAAAGAAGGAAGGAAGGAGAGAAAGAAGGAAGGAAGGAGGGAAAGAGGGAATGAAGCAAGGAAGGGAAGGATCCTCCTCTGTCTCCTCCTCCTCCTCCTCTTCTTCCTCCTCCTCCTCCTCTTCCTCCTCCTACCCTCCTCCTCCTCTTCTTCCTCCTCCTCCTCTTCTTCCTCCTCCTCCTCTTCTTCGTCCTCCTCCTCCTCTTCCTCCTCCTACTCCTCCTCCTCCTCCTCCTCCTCTCCTCACCGTCTGGGCGTCTGCGAAGCTGGTGGCCAGTTTGGGCTGCAGGATCTTCTCCTGGGTTCCCTCCACCAGCTGGTGGCTGCTGTTGCTTCCCCACACGTAAACCTCACAGGTTTCCGAGACGACCGGCGCCTCGCCCGTCTGGATGCTGTCGGGGCTGACGCAGGTGCGGGAGTAGTCCGACGCCATGCGGCACACCTGGGACACGAAGAGACGTGCGGACGGGAAACGTTTTCACGATGTTTCAAAATGTTGAATGTTGGCTGAACGTGAGCAGAGTAAAGCGCGCCGGAGGCCTCACCTCCTCGAACAGGCAGAGCGCCGCCTCGTACAGCGAGCAGAGGCCGTCCGGGGTCCTGGTGGGCTCCCTCCACTGGCTGCGGTCTGCTGTGGAGCCCTGACCCCGACAAAACACACCGTCAACATGGAAACCACAAACCGCCTGAGGAATCTAATAGGAACCGTCACAGTTTTCCCACTTCAGGAAAACCTTCAGTCTGCCTCCTGTAGTTACTAAGAGCTGAAAATTATATTTCTAATGATTCCACTAAATATCAAGATTGTAAAGCACTTTAGCGTTAGCTTCTGATAAATGTCATGCAGGTTTAGCGCTTTGCAGTTAGTGGAACTAGAGGCTCTTCCTGCCCAGTGACCCTCACCAAGGAGCGCCTCATCTGCATCAGGATGTTCATGAAGCAGTCGTATCCCATCAGCCCCTCCTGGCAGTGCGGCGCCGCGTTCTTCTCCATGGCGCTGACCACGGCCGACGCTGCCAGCCCATCTCGATCCACTCCAGCAGGTAGCGCAGCGAGCCCTCTGGGCCGCCAGCCCCAGCAGCAGCTCCGAGGCCAGCCGTCGGCCCAAGATGTCCGCCCCGGAGTTGGGCATGGTGACGCCCTTCAGGAAGGTCGTGACCTGGGCCAGGCAGTCCAGGCCCATTGGCGGGATCTTGCTCTCGTTGGCTAGGGACAGCGGCGGCAGCGAGCTCACCACGTCGATGGCCGTGTGGATCACGTCATTGCATAAGTTGATGCCGCCGCCCGGCGCTCCGCCGGTGCCGAGCGACGGCGGCATCATCCAGCTCTGGCGCAGCAAGGCGAACAGCAGGCTGAGTCCGGTGCGGACGCCATCTCGATGAGGGCGTCGGTGCTGGAGCGCGGCGCTCGCTGACGGCGTGCGGGTCGGCGGTGCCGGCGCTGCTCTCCGGGGAGTGCTGCTGCTGCTTCACCTTGCCCTTGTCGTGGTATTTGTTGGAGAGCGCGTAGAAGACGCGCTGCAGCCACAGGACGCGCTTCCGCAGCGCGGCGGCGAAGGGCGAGTCGGAGCAACCATTTTGGCCAGGGCCAGCTGGCTGCCCAGCAGCGCGTCCAGGTAATGCTCCTGCTCATCGCTGGACAGCGACTCGCGCTCGAAGTCCGGCAGCTGCGGGCCCTTGAGGCACAGCACCTGCTGCGGCAGCAGCACCGCCTCCTTGTTGGCCAGCAGCTTGGCGTAGAGCGCCGACACGCCGTCCCGCGTGGCGATGGATTCGCTGTCCTCTGTGATCCACGAGCTGTTCAGGTGCTCCAGCCATTTGAGTTTCACCGGGGGGATCATCAGCGCCATGGCCGCTCACTCTGGAGCCATCAGACCTGCAGACACAGCAGCAAGGATCAGCCTGATCAATCACAGCAACGATCAGCCTGATTGATCCATTACAGCAAAGATCAGCCTGATTGATAAATCACAGCAAAGATCAGCCTGATCATCACAGCAATGATCAGCCTGATCAATCACAGCAACGATCAGCCTGATCAATCACAGCGAAGATCAGCCTGATCAATCACAGCAACGATCAGCCTGATTGATAAATCACAGCAACGATCAGCCTGATCAATCACAGCGAAGATCAGCCTGATCAATCACAGTGAAGATCAGCCTGATCAATCACAGCAACGATCAGCCTGATCAATCACAGTGAAGATCAGCCTGATCAATCACAGTGATGATCAGCCTGATTGATAAATCACAGCAAAGATCAGCCTGATCAATCACAGCCTTTCCTCCCAACTGGGCACATCGTCCAACCAGACTTGAACCTTTACACACATTCTGTTTCCAAACTCCACTAGAGTTTATTTCACACTGCAAACTTGGCTTTATTATCATTGTTCAAAGAAATAAAGTGAAATTGGCAATGAAATATCATCACTTGGTCACCAGAGCAGAAACACAAGTTATAATTACATAATTAATAAATAGTAATGTGTTGCTATATATAACTTTGTATTTCCAATCAGTTTTGGTGATGGGCCTGCAGTGCAATCTGCTGGCCAGTGGGAGACGCTATTTGTGGTCTGGCTGTGAATGACCATGCAGGGATGGATGGGTGGAGGCAGAGAGGACCGGACGGCTCTGAGTGCTGCAAAACAAGCTGCAAACCATCTTTACACTGAAGCACTGCAAACACATTTCCAATACTTTGTCATTATTGTTCCTGTGATCCTATTGGATAAGAAAACAATCACACAGGAATCAGAGTTCATTAAAACCATCCTCCCACTGCTTCCTGTCGTCCTGATGCACAGAACTGTTTCTACTGCAGTGACATAAACTCCTTTTGACCGCCAAAATAAAACCTCCTCACTCTCCATAGTGTTAAAGCTACTGAGGATAGATTTTAACAATTCATCACAATAACTGATAATAAATGATTACAGAAACACGTTCTCATGGTTTCCTCAATAAAAATGAAAGTTTCTGTTTACTCTGTAAAAAAAACCTTTTTTTAGGTTCGTCAACAGAAAACTACTCTGAGTCCGGCTCAGCGCTGCAGGACAAAGGTTTCTGTTTCTGGCCAGAGAGGTCAAAGGTCAGGTAGCGCTGGACCATGGGAGAGGCGTAAACAGCATTTAAATAAATCCGCCTTTGGCAGCAGAAACCTCACCACACACTGACAAATGGAGAAAAAAAGAAATGCATTCATAAAAAAACTGTAAAAATTAGTAATGAAACGATTAATCATGATTGACTGATTATTAAAGAAACGGTTAAATGATTCAGTAACTGATAGTAACTGTTAACTGGAGAATAAAAACCCCATCTAATCCAAAACTGTACAAAATACATTTAAGATGACAAATAAATGTTTTCACTCCAGTGGCAGTTTAGCTTCACATTCTGTAAAATCTTAGATTAATCATATTCAATTATTAGTTCATCCATATAATCAATCCCAGATCTCTCCTAAACCGGATCGATGACATTTTGAAATGTTGATGTTCGAAGGATTTTTAGCTGCAGATGTTCAAGATCTAACTAAAGGAACGCTGTCTGTAAAATGTGACAATTTTTTTTTATCCAATTAATCAATTGATTATCTGAATAATAAGGAGAAAAGGAGAGTAAATATTGTACCAAAGCATTAGGAAAGGCCATTAAAGACCTTTAATGAGTTTTAACTAAATAATTCACCCCATGCTAAAAAAAACGTGGTTGAAGAGGAATATTGAGGAGCATGGCGTCCAGTTTAAGGTGTTGGCTTGGCCTCCAAGGATCTTCATCCAGTCATCTGACTCTGGGATTCATGAGTTGTTAAGCTTTTACCTTCCCAGACTGACAGCAGCTGAGGACGGATCCATCAGGGAGCTGAAGGCTCTGGGAGGAAAACGCTTATGCAACACCACTGACAGGGTTAGGTCAGATATCTGAGTGCTTTCTGCTCCTGGCGCACCTTCCCTTCTGCTCATGGCGCACCTTCCCTTCTGCTCCTGGCGCACCTTCCCTTCTGCTCCTGGCGCACCTTCCCTTCTGCACCTGGCGCACCTTCCCTTCTGCTCCTGGCGCACCTTCCCTTCTGCTCCTGGCGCACCTTCCCTTCTGCTCCTGGCGCAGCTTCCCTTCTGCACCTGGCGCACCTTCCCTTCTGCACCTGGCGCACCTTCTTCTTCTCATCGGTAAAATCCAGCGGTTCTCCCTCATTTCTCATTTTCCCGCAGGTTTTGTTGCGATATCTCCTTTCACATTTCCGCAGATGTGCGTCTGTTTTCCAGCTACTCCCCAACGAACTGAAAATCCCTCATAAACACAGATAGACATCCATCTAACAGCAATCCATGTGCATTTCGGTTCTGGTTCGGACAGGAACCCATGACCCGGCTGAGCAGAACCCGGGTTCCTCTGACTAGCATAACTAACCCGGGTTCCTCTGACTAGCATAACTAACCCGGGTTCCTCTGACTAGCATAACTAACAGTTGCACAAATCTGACAGCTCGGAGCCACACTGGTTCCCAGTACAGACCTGCTGTCCGCCCGCTGGCGCTGCCAGCCTCTCTGGTTCTGTTGAGAACCAGAACGGCACCAGTTTTGTTGGCAGTTTGGTCTTTAACGGAAAAAAGCGTAAGAGTTTGAAGCAACCGCTGCTGCTGCTGCTGCTAACGGCAGCTAGCTGCTTCACACTGAAACAGGAACAGAAAGAAAACAGCCAAACAGAGACGTGACACCTTTCAGTGGAGCTCAAATAAAATGACTTAAAACACGTTACCAGCATGCAAACCGGACCAAAGTGCCTCACCTTATGAAAGCAGACCTTTTTGGGTCAGAGTTAGCCTGGTTATCTGCTGCATCACAGCAGCGCTGAGCCGAGCTAGCAGCGGCTGCTAACGGCTCACAGCCGAAGCTGAAGTTGGCTTCCGACTGAAGATAAAGGGCCACAACGGTATTTTTTTTACTTCAAGTAAATAGAAAAACATTTCATCCCCAAGTTAATGAAATGTTGCCGTAACTAAAATTATTGGAGTGTTTCCAGAGAGTCGTGGTGGATGGTGATGCTGTGGGCAGGAAGGAAGAGTTGCAGCATGTTTGCATCACAGCTCAGATTAAAACAAACTAAACAAGAAAAAACAAGGAAACAATGAAAGAAAATGAAATCTTTGACATAAAGAATAAAATGTTCTCAAATGAAGTTTTCTGGAACGGTGCCACTCCCAGTTGCAGCAGGTTTCAAAAGCCTGTTTGGTTTTTTAACCACTTTCCTGCTGGTTATGGAGATGAGATGAAACTATTTTTGCTCCTGTTTTTTAACTTCCAACAGTTGTGATAATGCAAACAATGTATCACTTTTACAACCGGGAGCAGCTGTTAGCATTTCAAATAATACTTGAACTTTGACCCCAAATCCTGGAGGAGTTGAAAAGGAGCCTATGCAGATAGACGAAGCTCCAACCATCTCTTCCCACAGTGGGAAGATCTCTGGCAAATAAACAGGATGAACTTAAAGCCCAACATAGGACCAGAGTTTTACATTTATTACTGCATTGAAAGGAACATTGCTGCGGGATCTGACCCCCACTCCAACGTCTCTGCCTCTGACCATACAAGCAGAGAGAAATTTAAAGAGCAGCAAAAGCAAACGCTGACATGGATTAGCAGAGCTTGTCAACAACAGATGGTATCACCCACTGAAATATTGACTGATTTCCTTCTTCCAGGCAAGTGGTGAACTCAATGAGGCTGGAGTCCTTAAAAACAGCGGAGCAGCCCTTTACTGCAGCACCGAATCGGAAGCCAACTTCCGACACTAAAGCTCACTCACCGTTATGGTAAAAGGCCTCCTGCTCCTCCTCTTCCTCTTCCTCTGTGTGGAGCTTACACAACAGCCCGGCTGAGCTTCACCTCACACTGGCAGCAGCAGCAGCAGCAGCAGCTCGGTCTGTGGTGAGGTCTCCGCCTCTCCGGAGCTTCCTCCGCCTGGAGTCCGCTCCCAGAGCCCCGCAGCCCCGCAGGCCGGTCGGTCCGCAGTCTGACGGTCTGTCCAAGCCTCGACCCGCCCGCTGCTGCAGCTGCTGCTGCTGCAGACACACTAAGTCCACTTAAACCTAAATAACACACACTCAATGTATTTCGTGCAACACTCCAACTTAAGAATGAATTTTGGATTCAGGACAAATTCAATAAAAAGATGAAGATGAGCACAAAAGTGCCCAGAGTGATTTGGAAAGTTTGGTTTTTTATGAAAGAAAACAGCTGAATCAATACTTAGAGATGTGTTTATAAATGCCAGTAAAATGCTGAATTTGCTGGTTTATCTGGTGTTAAATGGGGACTACAAAGTTTGTTTAAAAATAGTTTAAACTGAAAAAAAAAACTGAATCTGAAAAGTTGTTTTGAACTTTACTTTTTTTGTTTTGTTTCATTTTCCCCACAGAATTATGTTCATGTCACATAAAGACATAGAGTCATCTTCTTCAGTGGAAACATAAAAGTAAAAGTTAATAACTGCATTAACAAAATGAATGAATAAAATCATATGATTCTGTTTGAGCTGTTTAACAATGGAAACCTTGTGGTTTCCACTATTTATGGCCCCAATTTAGCTCCATAGATCTCCCTCAGTATTTATTTGCACATTAGAAACTGAACAATAAAATATGATGTTATTGTGAAAGCAAACTCTATAATTTAAAAGAAAACTATAGTTAAATGCAGTGAACGTCCCATAAATTACTATGGCAAATAATATTTTTATTTTCACATCATTTTCAAGTGATATATTGTTAATAATAATAAAACTTTATTTTGTGAAGAACACCTCAAACTGATTTTAAATATCCAAAAATAAAATACAAAAACCAAGAACAATAAATAAAATGGAAAAGAAAACCACACAAAACCAAAACTATTTCATATTAGCCATCAGAATGACAACTATTGAGCTCATTTTAATTTATCACCTCATTGGTTAATTGCTGATTGCAACATATTTAACTCTAACAAAGGATGAATTAACTCGGATTTAAACCATCCCATAATCGCCCAGCCTTCTGATCCCCACAGCATAATGCTGCCACCACCATGTGTTGCTTTCAGACTTTTATTTGCCGTAAGTCATTAACTGTCTAACTTTGTTTTGTTCTGTCATCTAATCCTCATGAAAGATGTTGAAGTTTGTGGTTGAAATGTGAATGTGGGGAGTGAAAACTTTGAGCCAGCTGTGTTTCTGAAGCTCATTCAGAGCAGCTCATTCAGAGCAGCACATTGCAACCCAAACGGGTCGAGTCCCGGCTGACGCAGTGAGGAGACGCTCCAGTGGTTATCAGGCCGGCCCAGACTCAGAAAGGCCCGGCCTCAGAGACATTTACCAGCGTATCTCTGCAGCTCATCTTGCTATTTTGGGGGTTTCATTTTCTCTGACTGAGTGGAAAGCAATGTAACTGCTTCTGTTTCCGTCGTCTTCTTCTTCTGCTGATGCTCCTGCAGTAGCTTCTGGACCCAATCAGTTCTCCAGAATACAGGAACAACACGGCTCATTGGAGTGTGACTGGCAGCAAGTTGCAGTTTAAACTCTGTCATTCTGCAGCTGTTTCAGTTATGGTCACAACTTCAGCTGATGGACTGATTATCAGCGTTAGCTAACAAACTGATTATTAGCATTAGATAACAAACTGATTATTAGCGTTAGCTAACAAACTGATTATTAGTGTTAGCTAACAAACTGATTATCAGCATTAGCTAACAAACTGATTATCAGTGTTAGCTAACAAACTGATTATCAGCATTAGCTAACAAACTGATTATCAGTGTTAGCTAACAAACTGATTATTAGCATTAGATAACAAACTGATTATTAGCGTTAGCTAACAAACTGATTATTAGTGTTAGCTAACAAACTGATTATCAGCGTTAGCTAACAAACTGATTATTAGCATTAGATAACAAACTGATTATTAGCGTTAGCTAACAAACTGATTATTAGCATTAGATAACAAACTGATTATTAGCGTTAGCTAACAAACTGATTATTAGTGTTAGCTAACAAACTGATTATCAGCATTAGCTAACAAACTGATTATCAGTGTTAGCTAACAAACTGATTATCAGCATTAGCTAACAAACTGATTATCAGTGTTAGCTAACAAACTGATTATTAGCATTAGATAACAAACTGATTATTAGCGTTAGCTAACAAACTGATTATTAGTGTTAGCTAACAAACTGATTATCAGCGTTAGCTAACAAACTGATTATTAGCATTAGATAACAAACTGATTATTAGCGTTAGCTAACAAACTGATTATTAGTGTTAGCTAACAAACTGATTATCAGCATTAGCTAACAAACTGATTATCAGTGTTAGCTAACAAACTGATTATCAGCATTAGCTAACAAACTGATTATCAGTGTTAGCTAACAAACTGATTATTAGCATTAGATAACAAACTGATTATTAGCGTTAGCTAACAAACTGATTATTAGTGTTAGCTAACAAACTGATTATTAGTGTTAGCTAACAAACTGATTATCAGCATTAGCTAACAAACTGATTATCAGCATTAGCTAACAAACTGATTATCAGTGTTAGCTAACAAACTGATTATCAGCATTAGCTAACAAACTGATTATCAGTGTTAGCTAACAAACTGATTATTAGCATTAGATAACAAACTGATTATTAGCGTTAGCTAACAAACTGATTATTAGTGTTAGCTAACAAACTGATTATCAGCGTTAGCTAACAAACTGATTATTAGTGTTAGCTAACAAACTGATTATTAGCGTTAGCTAACAAACTGATTATCAGTGTTAGCTAACAAACTGATTATTAGCATTAGATAACAAACTGATTATTAGCGTTAGCTAACAAACTGATTATTAGTGTTAGCTAACAAACTGATTATTAGTGTTAGCTAACAAACTGATTATCAGCGTTAGCTAACAAACTGATTATTAGTGTTAGCTAACAAACTGATTATTAGTGTTAGATAACAAACTGATTATTAGCATTAGATAACAAACTGATTATTAGCGTTAGCTAACAAACTGATTATCAGTGTTAGCTAACAAACTGATTATTAGTGTTAGCTAACAAACTGATTATTAGCGTTAGCTAACAAACTGATTATTAGTGTTAGCTAACAAACTGATTATCAGTGTTAGCTAACAAACTGATTATTAGTGTTAGCTAACAAACTGATTATCAGCGTTAGCTAACAAACTGATTATTAGTGTTAGATAACAAACTGATTATTAGCGTTAGCTAACAAACTGATTATTAGCGTTAGCTAACAAACTGATTATCAGTGTTAGCTAACAAACTGATTATTAGCATTAGATAACAAACTGATTATTAGCATTAGATAACAAACTGATTATTAGCGTTAGCTAACAAACTGATTATTAGCGTTATCTGACGGAGTATTTGTTAGCGTTAGCGTTAGCTAACAAATACTCTCCCTATTCTTTAAAGGAGTCAGAAGCTCCTATTGACATTTGAACATGTTTTTCCTGCAATAACTGATGGAAACCACAAAGTTCTCCTTCTGCTGAAAACTTTAACTAGACCCTTGCATTTCCTGCTGCATCTCTGGGAATGAGCCTGGCCAACAGTCTGCTATCCTGTTTGGATCTGTGGTTCTGATTCCCAGAGGTTCTGAGGAAGGCCCAGCGGGTCATTAGTGAAAGTAGAGGCGAGGCAGGATCAGAAATGCTGCAGTGATGGACCGGAGTGCTAAAGAGGGGTAAGAGTGTGATGATGTCGCAACCTCAGCATTAGGCCGAAGTGCGTCTCATCAACAGAGGTCCTACATGTTCAACTGAAGGTTCCACCCAAAATCAGAACCAACTTCACACAGTTCTGGATCTGCTGAGTCCATTATACAGTAAAAAATAATGAGGAGGAAGAAAAGAAAGAAGGAAGGGCTCTGGACCCAACCTCCTCCCGGACCCAGATCTGTGTTTTTAGCGCTGCTGCCCGGTCTCGGTGAGGTCCAGGTTGATTCCGGACAGCAGTTCTCCTCCGCAGGAGCGGCTGAGCAGCTCCTTGAGAGCTTCGTTCACGTCGTTGTTGAAAACGGTGGTGAAGCTGCAGTTGGGATAGCCTCCACCTCCTCCATCTGCTGGGAGGGAGCCCACCGCCTCCTGCACCCACTTCAGCTCGTTGCTGAGCTCCAGCTGCAGGGCGTCGAAGTGGCCCTGCCTCTCCCGGAAGCGCTCAGTGACGGCGGCCAGGCCGCAGCTGAAGGCCTGCATGTCGTCCTGCAGGCTCCTCTTGGAGGCCTCCACCTTCCGGAACTCGTAGCGGATTTGGGAGAGCTCGTGCCGCACGGCCTCGCTCTCCTCCTTGTACCAGGCCTCCTTCTCGTTGTAAATGGAGACCAAGGCGTCGATGTCCTCTTGCAGGGAGTCGTGGGCCGCCGCCAGGCTGAAAAAGGAGCCCTCCATCTGGTCGATGTCCTCCACCACCTGAGCAAAGCGCTCAAAGTTCACGTAGGTGTTGTTGGGCGGCATGCTGGAGTGGCACTTGATGGTGTATTCCCTCAGACGTTTAGTCTTCAGCTGGCGGCGTTCCCATTTCTTTGGCTCTTGGGTTTTATTCTCCTCTTTGAGCTCGTTGGACTGGAAGATTCAAAAGGAGAGTTGAGAGAACAAAGGAAGGCTTTAAGGCTTCATTCGGGTCTCCAAGGTTCTGGAAACCTTGAGAATGATGTCATGACCAAGGACCTTGTATCTTAAACATGCTTTCCTGGATCCACAAACCTTGAATGGCTCTATCAAGTCCAAATGCCAGAAACGCTTCACATTCATTCATTCATTCATTCATTCATTCATTCATTCATTCACACCCTGATGCTGCCAGGCTACTGGATGATGGATTACCTTAATCCACGGGTGGTTGAGAGCATCCTGAATTGTTAACCTCTTCCTTGGAGACAAAGACAGAATAACGAGCTCCTCAGAACATGAGCGCCACCTTCCTGTGGAGAGTATGTCGCACCTCATTCATTACCTCTTGTCTTTCTCCAGCAGCTGGCTGATGAACTTCTTGGCCAGGTCGCTGGTGTGACCGAAGAACTCCTCGTCGAACTCGTAGTTGACAGCGGAGATGTTCCCCAGCGTGTCCTGCTTGGTCTCCCCCAGGAACGGAGACGCCCCGCTCAGCCTGGAACGAAACAAACATCACTGCCCGGCTCGCCCCGTACGGTTCTGGAGGCGGTTCTGCTCAGGAGCCTCCGGTTCACTTGCAGGATGTAGGTGATCACTCCGACGCTCCACATGTCCGCCTCCAGCCCCAGCGGCTCGTAGTTCACGATCTCTGGAGCTGAAACAGAAAACAAGACGGACGTACAAGCCAACTGGGTTATTTCCTTCAGAAATCACTTTTCCAGATCAGAATCTCATAAACTTCAGTCCTGAAGCTCATAAGTATTAATTCCTCAGGACAAAGTCTTCATAAAGAGTCAATGTGTCAGCAGGCCACAATAATACAGTTTCCTGGGCGATAAATTGCCCTAACACTTATCACGAAAATCTAATATTAATAATTATAATAACACTGTGGAACTGGAAGACATTTAAACATAAAAAATAAATAAAACAACAGATCAAATTAATTGTTACGTTTCTGGAAACAAAACTGTTCTTCAAAAAAGTGCTGGTTGAGACCAAAGCACCAAAATCAAGACTTTCGTCGTCCAGTTTTTGGTAGAAATGATAAATCATGCAAATGGAAATTATTGAGTTTGTTGTTGAGATGAATGGATTTATTGCTTATTGGGACAAGCCGAGCTCAACTGATGAAAAAAGAAAGTATCAACAAATAATCCGCACAATCATGAAGTCAGTCTAAGCCGATCGGACCGAGCCGATCGGACCGAGCCGATCGGACCGAGCTTCACCTACGAACTCCGGCGTTCCCAAGATGTTCTTGAACTCGACGCCGGCTTCGATGGTGTGGGCGAGGCCGAAGTCAATGATCTTGATCCTGGGCAGCGCCACGTTCTTATCCAGGAGCATTATGTTCTCTGGCTGCAGACAGCGGGATTATTCCAAATTAGAGCGGGATTATTCCAGATTAGAGCAGAGTGGAAGGTTTTCACACAACGATCCAGAAAACAAACAAAACGGACAAACCCGAAACAAACAAAACATTGAGCTGACCAAACAATTCCATCATCCATCCATCCATCATCCATCCATCCATCCATCCATCCATCATCCATCCATCCATCATCCATCCATCCATCCATCCATCCATCCATCCATCCATCCATCCATCCATCATCCATCCATCCATCATCCATCCATCCATCCATCATCCATCCATCCATCCATCCATCATCCATCCATCATCATCCATCCATCCATCCATCCATCCATCCATCATCCATCCATCATCCATCCATCATCCATCATCCATCCATCATCCATCCATCATCCATCCATCCATCCATCCATCCAATCATCCATCCATCCATCCATCCATCCATCCATCCATCCATCCATCCATCCATCCATCCATCCATCCATCCATCATCCAGCCATCCATCAGTTCATCCATCCATCCATCAGTTCATCCATCAGTTCATCCATTCATCCATCAGTTCATCCATCCATCCATCAGTTCATCCATCAGTTCATCCATCCATCCATCAGTTCATCCATCCATCCGCATGTTTGCTTCATAAAAGCTGTGAACCAAAACATTATTAGAATAGAAAAGTATTTATTTGTCCTTCAGTGGGAAACGAAAGATGAACATTCAGTAAAGAGGGTTGATACTCTGCTGTGACATGAGTCCAGCTCTGGAGGTCACGCTGTGACCTCTTCAGGGGACCACACCTCCCGGGTCGGGTCAGGGTGGGACCAACCTTCAGGTCAAAGTGGGCGATCTTCCTGGTGTGGAGGTAGTTCACTCCTTCCAGGATCTGCTGGATGAACTGAGTGGCCTCCTCCTCAATCAGAGACTCCTTCTGGGCCAGGAAGTCAAAGAGCTCACCGCCAGAGACCCTGAAACCAGAACCAGACACGGCTTCAGCTGGACCGGAACCAGCTGCAGGAACTTTCTTCTAATCATGTAAATTGATGACATTCTGACAAACAGCATCTTTCTGCAGCTAAATTCTGCCCCCTGTTGGCGTCCAGTTGCAATGTAAACAAGCTGGGACAAGGTCACCATGCAGGATTCAATGAAAAAAAGGATTATGTTGAAGACTTCCTTCATTGCATGTCCACAGAAGGACATTAGGGCTGAAACGATTAATCCATCCATCCATCAATACTAGTTTGGTAATATTAAGACATGCTGTTATTGCAATAAGACGTTGATTTTCTTACTTAATCAATGTATTTAATTATTAGTTTTTTTTTATCTTTTTATGTATTTTGAATGTTGTGTGAAATAAGTTGAAGTGGTTAAATAAATATCTGCCAATTTTCTATCTGGTTAATCAATTAAATAACAAAAATATCCAACTAATCATTCAAATAATAAATTAATCGCCAGAATAAATTATTACTAATTTGCAGTCGCAGCCCTTAACTAAATCCTGACCAAAGTTGAGAAAATGCACGTTTCTGTCGAAGACGCATGAAGTTCCCCCAGCAGCCACACGGTGGCGGTGTGCTGCCACTCACAGCTCCAGGATGAGCACCACGTCGGTGCGATTCTCGTAGACGTCGTGCAGAGTGACGATGTTAGGGTGCTGGACCTGCTGCAGGATGGTCACCTCCCGCTCGATGTCGTCCCGCCGGACGCCCCGGGAGCTCGCCAAGCTCTGCCGCTTCTTGATGAACTTGGCGGCGTAGTCCAGACCCGAGCTTCTCTCTCTGCATTGCTTCACGATGGCAAATTGGCCGCTGAAACACAGACACGATGTGAGGGGTAGGGTAGACTCAGGGCAGCAGGGTCAGAGGTCAGCTGCAGTTCGGATCCGACATCAGGAAAGCAGAATAAACCTGAACGTGTGAAAACGCCTTACGACACAGGAATGATGCAAACCAGAACACACGCAAGCAGAAATTGTAAAAAGGCTGCAAGTATCAAAAACAATTGGAAGAATGAAATGCTGTAAATTTGCGAGGGCCTCCAGACCACTAGGGGGCGCTGACCACCAAACCGCATGGGTGCAGCCAGCGGTTGAAACGATTAATATAAAATAATCGTCAACCAATTCAGTAATTGATTAATTGTTAACTGGAGTATGCAGACTAAAAAAGTCATTTACTGAGAAAACAATATACTAAGAGCAACATAAAAATAAATAAAAACACATCTTACATTTAATATAAATGTGTTCCAAATCAAAATCTTTCCAAAAAAAGTAGAGGACGGCAACAAGTGCTTTTTTCTTGAACACAATTCTGACTTAATTGTCTGAAATATATATATGGTAAGTTTCTAGTAAAAACATAGACAAAAAAATAACTCTTACAACTTCTATCTAGAGAAAATGAAAGTTAATTAATTAATCTGATCATTCAAAAGGGATAAAAAAATTATTTCACAAAACGTCACATTTAAGAAAAAAAGATGTCTCCAAGTCACCGCTGCCGTGTTTTTAATTAATTTAAATTAATGTAAGGGTGAAAAAGTTAACAAAATTATCTAAACAAATCCAAATATCAAAATTAATTAGACGCATCCTTTGCTACAAATGATCAAACGTTCACGAAAGGAATGTTGTTGCTACTTATTCAGCAGTAAAATGTCTGTGTATAAATGTAATTATTTGTTATTGTGCAGTTTCCTATGCATTTTAATGTTGTATAAAATACATTGAGGTTGTTCAATTAAAAAAAGCTGCATAAAGTGCCCATTTCTTCTGATTATTCATCAGAATAATCGATAAAATAATCAATTATTAAAATAATGGCTGCTCTCAGTAGGAAGTTGGAGGAAGAAAGAAAAAGGTGTCATTCTAACCCTTATCTGACCCCATTCAAGGGCTTTTACAATATTTTAGAGCTTTTCTGATGATAATCTCTGTCTGTCTCACTTCTATTTTTGTCCTGCACACATTCTGCAGAAAGACACATCTGGACTGCATCAGCCTGACACGTATGGGCAAAAACACAAAAACACGCAGAAAACATAAAAACTTAAAAACATGGCACTACTGTTTAGGCCAGCTCTCAGGCTGCTTCCTCTGCTGACCAGTTTGTAACCGAACACTGAGACGTGCCGCCGCTGAGGCACAAAACTGCTGCTAAAGATAGAGGAGGCCTTTAAAAAGCAGCATGATCAGAAGAGCAGCTGCTGCTGTCTCTGAAGTTCACCTGGAAATTCAAACTTTGGTGACATCAGATAACGATTCAGAGATTATCATTTGGTTCAGGTCAGATCGGCAACCGTTCCCACTTTACATTATGTACATTTCAGACTTTTAGCACATTTAGAAAGTCCTGAATATCCATGAAAGTCTGAATGTTTTCATAGCAAACTAAAAACTTTATGAACAGATAAAAAAGAAAAGTTCGGAGGAAATTTGGATATTTCCAAAAGGAACATAAAACCACTCAAGAAATCTAAAAGGAACCCTCAGATATGTCTGCATCCTGAATTCCCAGAGATCTTGAAGTAAACGTGATATCCTCCAAATAGGAACCGACTAAATGTTGAGTGAAAACATGAGAATGATACCAGAACAAATCCTCCAGTTTGTCCCACAAAGACTAAACCTGTGACTATCATGTTGGTGACATTTATAATCATTATTTTAATCAAATCAGCATTAATTATCAGTTATTTCTTAATGCAGACAACTGTTGAGTATTGCATGAATACCTGCCCAGTTCTTCTCCAATCTCATAGAAATCCTCCACATTCTGCTGCTTGAATGAATCCATGGCTGCAGCTGGAAGCAACACGTTTCACCCACAAATCATCCTGGAAATAACCTGAAAACTAAAGTCACACCTTCAGACCGTCAGATGGATTTGTGGAAGCAAACCTTTTCTTTATAAAATAAAACTGCTTCTGTTCACCGGTCCAGAATGTCCCCCTGGTCTGTCTGCTCTGCTCCAAACGCGAACACTGAAGTCACCTCCGAACTCCGTACCAGACTCCTCTCTGAAAGTTGCCAATTTAACGCGGCTCTGCTCTGCAACGGGACGTCTGCTAGCAAGAATAAAAGTCAAATACCTGAAACAATAAAGACTATAGAACTGTATTTTTTAAGCCGAGTTAAATAACAACCGAACAGTATTCAGACGATTATGTCATGAAAAAAAATCCCACATTGACGTTTGTAGAAATTGAAGTAAATTTTAATTTGCATTACTTTGAATGAAGTTTGGCGGCTCTTTCCGTACTCGTTCAGCTCTGTCACTTAAACAAAAAGCAAGCTAATTGGTGGAAAAATCTTTCTGGATAATTAAAGAAAATACAAAAAAATTAAGTAAACTTTTATATGAATTTATAGATTTATTGTGTTTAAAGTTCCCACATCGTTTTCATGTCAACTTTCTTTTCCAGGTTGAAATTTTCAGGATCATTTTATGAATTTATTTTAGACATTTTGACAAAAGTCAGGCTTTACATAGATGTTATAGCAACATGTATTACATGTTGGATCCATGTTAAACATGTTAGTATTGCCAAGTTGGGTGTCAACATGACTAAATTTGCTGCTTGAGCCTAAATACCATGTTGTTATATTGTGTTGGCGTTAGCTTCTGCTAGTATTTGGTGTAGAGCTTTAGCATTAACTGCCAATAAATAATTTGTTGATAGTTTAGCATTAGCTTTCATTAAAAAACTATGTTGTAGCGCTTTAGCACTAGCCTCCACTAGATGTTGATAAATCAGTTTAGCGTTAGAATCTGCTAGATGAAATGTTGGTATAGTTCTTAAGGAAAGCTTCCATGATTAATTATGTTGGGTTTTGCTTTAGCATTAGTGGAATGAATGTTTCCAGTTAGTGCTTTAGGGATAGGTTAGCTAATTTTTAGTTAGTGGAACTGATAATTATTATGTGAAATAATAAAAAAAAAATGTATGGCAACTCAAAATGTATCACAACAAAGATTTTAGAGTTTACAGCCAAGCAGTTAAAGATCAATCTGGGCAGGAACAGAGATATGAAAATGAAACAGGCGACAGGAGGACAGGTGGAGCTCAGGAGATAAACTGGAACAATAGCATCTTTCATGTGGGTCTGACATTCAACTGAAACAGTCAAATGAGCCTCTGCTTCCTTTGGACACTCAGTTAGTGACTACATGATCACGGCGCTGCCCGGCCAGGACGGCCCAGGATGGCGAAGCAGTCGATGGAGGACCTGCAGGCGCTGGCGGCAGATGGAGGCCTGAAGGAACTGGTGATCAGGTGGTTCACCGACACGCAGGCGCCTCTCATCCTGCAGAATGGAAACTTCCCTGACTGGTTCCAGGGCCTCGCTGCCAGAAAGTAAGATCTGCACCACTTCCATAAAAGTTCATCTGATTTAATCCTGATCTGCTGCTGCAGCTGCTAAAAGTGTTTCAGTTTGTTGATCTGAAAGTTTCTTATTGGCTGTTTTGAGTTTTCAGCATCTCAGTCACACGTTCAGTTCTCTTTCTGGTTAGCAGAATGCTAAAGTTAGCTTCTAGAATAGGCAGAGCACCCAAAAATTATAAGTAAAAATACCTCAACATATTTTTACTGAAGTAAAAAGTAGCGATCAAAGAAATTACTCAAGAGCAAAAAGTATGTAATAGTTAAAAAAATACATCATGGACCAAATACCAGATTTTGGTATTTAAGGACCAAAATGACAATAATTTTTATAGGTAACAAAAAATAAAATCAGGCTAAAGAAATTTTTTTACAAATCAGTTTCTTTCTATAAAAAACTTCTGACACTAAACAGAAACTGCAGGGTGTGTCTGGGGAGGTTTGGGTTAAAACATGTTTGTTTTTCATTCAGCGGGTAGAAAATTCAGAAATTTTGCTCAAGTAAAAGGAGAAATACTTCAGAGCAGAATGTGGCTCCGTCTTGATTTGCTTCCTCAGGTATGCATTTTAGTTAAAGCTTTTTACCTGTAGAAGAAATTCAATTCAAAGCAAAGACCTGGATAAATACTCGATGTTTCATCCGTGAAAACTTCACCCCAATCCTTGTTTTTAAATCTGCATCAACTTCCTGATTAACGGCCGCCTAGATTTGTTCCATGGGCAGCGAAAGGCCCCTGAGCCGCACCTTGACCACGCCTGGCAGATGGAGACTTTCCATGACAAATTTATATCTGAAATAGAAACTCTTGTTTTTCTTTTATTAGGTGTGTTTTTTTTTGTCATAGTAAGTTGGGCCACAAATCTCCAGTAACTTTTTACTCAAAGACTGACTTAGTCGTACAAAATTATAAAAATGTGCAGTCAAGAGTTTTCTCATTTTTATTACTGACAAGTTATGAAACTGCACAACTTTGAGACCTTTTGCCTGACCTTTTTAATTAAAATACTTGTTACTTTGTAGCTTAGCAGGCAAAAGGAAAAGAACTGAAAATAAAACCATTTTGCAATTTTAACTGAAAAAAAAAAAAAAAAATTCTGAGTTCTTTCTTTGTGATTTTGGCCAACGTTGAAAATGTTTGGATGCCGCTGTTATCTCTAAAACTTTCTCACGTTGTTGTGAATAAATTCTGACTAACCGGCTTCCTGAAGGTCTCACCACAACATTTAAATCAGGTCGAGGTTAAGACTTTGACTAGGCCATTGCTACACATTCATTCTTTTGATGCTGGTCACACGTCTCTGTTTTGGTCTCATCTGTCCAGAAATCATTGTTGCAGATGTTTCTCGTCTCATTCAGGTTTGCAAACCTGCGTTGCTTGTTGGGCCTCTCTTCCTCTGACGTAACCGCTGCCACGTCAGACTTTGTGCGATAAATTCTCCCTCTGATAGAACCAATGGCCGCTACCTGTTTGCTGCAGTTCCATGACGCAGCAAACAGGATATTTTTGAATCTAATTTGCCTGCAGTTCTGTTTAATTGCCTTTCTCCCACTCCGCTGCAGGGAAGCAGAAGATGTGCTGAGAGATAAAGCTCTGGGCTGCTTCCTCATCCGCCTCAGTGATAAAGCCATCGGCTACATCCTGTCCTACAAGTGAGGCAAATAAGGTTCCTAGTAAATCATTGAGTGATTCGCTCGCAACTCTCTGACTGAACCACTATCCGCCCTTCAGAGGTCAAGACAGGTGTCGCCATTTTGTAATTTCCCAAAATCCTGAAGGGCAGTTTGTGATAGCAGGAGACTGTCAGCTGTTTGGCAGTCTGACCCAGCTGATCGAGTATTACAAGGTCCGGCCCATCCAGCCGTTTGGGGAGTTCCTCACCTCCAGCTGCTGCCAGGTGAGACACAAAATCCCGTTTCACAAATGTTTCAACTGAGCTCTTCATCTGTTGGTCCTCAGACCTTCAGTTTAAGATGGAATTAGCAAGTTGAATACCGTAAACCAACAAAGTGTTTAGTCAAATATTTAGCTCCAAACTATTTAGCTTCACGTTACGTTTTTAGCTTCCTAATTAAACTTCAAGTTAATATTTAGTTTGAAGCCAGGTGTTAGTTAGTTGCCAATGTATTTAGTTTGTAGGTAGTTAGCTTACGTTTGAATTGGCTGCTTTGCAAACGTACAAAAAAATCCACAAAAAAATTTTTCTTGAATAATTTGAGTTTTTCTGATCAAATAATATCAAACTCAGTAAATATTATTTAAGTCTGTATAAATTAACATTGCCAGGGCTAATAAGGAAATGCTAGCATGCTAATGTGCTAAATACAGTAAAACTCTGTATTTTCACTTTTTTATAAACCTCTAAAATATTAAAATATTGAATTTGTGACTTTTGTGATATGCAAATGTTAACACAAAAGCAAACTATTTGAGTGTTATAATCAGGAAGATGTTAGCATGTTGCTATGCTAAACAGTTTGAATATTTTGCCTTTTTACCAAATGTCTCTTTAGCCTGAGAAAATCCTGACTAGCTTTGTTTCTTGCTAACTAGCAAATGTTAGCATGTTAGCTAATTCATGCTACTGGAGTAGAACATGGTTGTGGTGAAGTTTGACCCGTATGACCTTAATCTGAGCGCCGTTGGTTAGATTCGACTCATGTTTGAAGCGCTGCACTGCGGACCGTGCAGTAACTGCTGTTACTCTTTAGGACGATGCTGATGATCTGTATGATGTGGTCAATGCCAAGAAGACTTCAGGTGTCAGTGTTCAAGCTCTGCGCTCCATCTGGGACCAAGTCGAACCTGACAAGAAACAAAAGGTTCAGCAGCATCAGAGTGAATCTCATCCAGCACCGGCGCCTTCCCTCCCTCCCAAGTCCAGAAACAGGAAGCTGACGGGAACCGTATCCGTGGACGCATCGTCTCTTTCACAGGTAGGATGGAAACTCACTGAAAAGCTGATCATGTCATCCTGGTTTCTCTTCACCTGCAGGTCAGCCTGGTTAGAAATAAATTAATTACTTACAGTCCATTTCAATTACTTTGCCTCCAATGGCCATTTGCATGTTTTTGAATTTATGTCAGCTCTTAAAGAGTTTTTCTGGTCTTTACAATAATTGATCAGCGGAGAATACATCAGACCATGCATGCACTGGTTTAAATATTGAATTTTGTACATGGACTTTATGCTCTGCATACCTGCATATTACAGATAACTCCAAGCCACCAACATTAAATTGACCATGAAATATAACAAAGAGCATCATAGAAACTGAGCTTTATGGAAGTAACTCTACGGTCTGGTCTGACCCGGTCCAGCTGCGTCTAACATTCAGAGACATGGCAACGCAGTTTGATGCAACTTTCCTGAGAGTGGATCCTTCCATTCCTGTAGATGTTGCAGCAACATGGTTGCAGTTAGCGCATCAGCATTGGAATAACAGCTTTATCAAGAAAAGAATTTACATTTTAGTCCGAAAGAATAAAAAACAAGTAACATAAGCTATGGGTAGACAGGCCCTGCATGGCTTATGATTTCTCCAAATACAGGTTTTGGATTGGATTGTTTTGCTTTGTTCTTTTCAGACCCTTCCTCCGGTACCAAAAGAGGAATGCCTCTGTGTTTTTCCTTGAGTGGATCTCTACCAGACACAATGTCCTATCCAGTGAAATGCCAGCCAACCCAAACAGAGAGCCGAGACACAGAGGAAGGACAACTCCGCCGTGTCCCGCTAACAGAGACTCCTTCCACCCAACAGAAAACAATTCAAGCCATTATACAAAGAAATGTTGCCGGGTGCTGATCTGAGCCAGGTGGAGAGCCGGAGCCAGTCCCTGCCGTACCTGGGCAACGACGACGACAAGGAGGAGAAATACTCCAACAAGTTTAACAGCCTCTCTGTCACAGCGCCCGCCCCGTCAAAGAAGGTCACCTGCCTCACGTACTCCTCACACACTCCAGGTGTGACTCAGAGCAGCTCCGGGTCAGAACCAGAGAACGGCAGCCTGGACCAGCTGAGACCCAACCCTCTGTACCAATCGTCCGAGGCCGCCGCAGGGGGTCCGGCCCAGCAGGCAGGCAGCATGTACGCCGAGGTCTCTGATGGCCCCACGCGGTCCCCCGATGACACGTACGAGCAGATCCCCGGAGACGGCGCCGGCCACAGCAACACGTACGAGTCGGTGGAGGACGTGAAGAACAAAAAACCCAAAAGCACCTGGGGGAAAAATGTAAGAATGGAAATAACTAACAGCATGTTTCCACTGAGCCATTTGATCTGTTTCTATCATAAAGCCCAAACAACAGATGATCCTGCACCATTCCTGGGTCTGCTGCAGGTCCAGATGGTACCGTACGGTTAGGATCCACGGTTCTCTGACTGGTGACGCTGTGCTAAAATAACGCCATTTTAGCTGTTTGGGGTAACGGCGCCCCACTGGTGCAGCGGAGTGTTGGAGCCCCTGCAGAGAGAGAAGATGATGCCTCACTTATGCCAAAAAATCTCAGAACATTTCAAGAAAAAAACTTGGAAATTTCAGTTTCACAAGTTCAACATTTCGACTTTTGAGACTCAGAAATTTCTGAGATTTTTGGTGTAAATTTTCTCCAGTTTTTTTCTGCCTGTGGCGTCGTAAACTGGCGGTGGAACGCCTGGTTCCGTCGGCCCATAAGGCCCTGAACCGAACCGCACAGCGCCAAAACACTCAGTGAAAACGAGGTGGAAATATGCTGCTGATAAAATCTGAAAATGTTTCTTAATTTTGTGTTGCAGAACATTAACTGGAAGAAATTTTTCCCTGATAACAAGAAGAAATGAAGGATGCGACCCTGAAGTTCCTGTAAGATGGTTCTGGATCTTCTGCGTCTGTAACTCTGGACCGTTTGGGTTTTAATGTAACAGCCGTTTCCTCAGTTTTGTTTCAGTTGCTGCATTTCCACTGATTGTATAATTGCACTATTTGATATTTTAAGTTAAATTTGCTTTATGGAAACATGGCAATTTAGAATTTTTTTTTGTTTTGATAAAAACTTTTGGCAACAGGGTGAAGTGTTTTTTTTTTTGGCTGCAGCAGCAGAACTTTTTTTGCATCACATGATCAACAGCTGGATGTTACCACTGATGGAAACAACAAAGAAGAAGACAGGAAGTAGTTGAAGGATGAGTTAATGACTTAACTTAATCATGTCTGATGTTAATTGTGTTTCTTAATCAATGAAAACTCTGCTATTGTAAATTGTGTTTATTTTTTTAAATAAATAGAATATTAACAACGTTTGCAAAAGGTTTTGTGATGGAAACAGATGGTGGCCTGGCTTCCCATCCAGCTCCTGATCAGCTGTAACTCAGTCATATCTTCCTTTTCTCATCCTGTATTTCTGTTTCCTCCTGTAGGTAGTTTAGGATTCACCCTGGACTTTACTGTTTGGTTTTTCTTATTTTAAATTGCATATTGTAAATTGTAAATTAACTGTAAACCACTGAGTTTCACCTGTCTGCTTCTTGCCTAAATGCATTCCCCAACTTATGAGAAAATGTTTCCATTCTAAGGTAGAAAAAAAATAAAGGTTTTTGGTTGATGATCTATATGAACATTAAAGATAATCAATCCAGTTGTAGTTATGAAATGACTAAATCATAAAGGACAACTATTAGCAACGACCAGATTTATTAGTAAATATTGGGTAAATGGGAATCAGTAACTTTTTTTGTCATAAAACCAGATTTAGTGAAGCAGATTACATAAAATAATGGATTAAATGTCATCCTTCAGTGGGAAGGTTGCTGGTTCAATCTTTGTTTCATCGATTTATTTTGTAATTTTCAATATTTGTTTTAAAAATGTATTTCTATTTGATGATTGCTTGTTAAGTTTTCCTGTATAGAAATTTAACCATCAGAGAATCAAATTCCAAGAATTTCTGTTATGTTCTGTTGTTTCTCTCAACTTCACAATAAATTTTATTTAAAAAATTCCGCATGTTAATGAATGTTAAATATTTGCATTTAGCTGTCATTGTTTTGTAGAAGGCGTTTTTGTTACAAAGTAAGGATCTGACTTACTATACGGTGAAGTTATCTTTAAGTTTAGTCAGTTGTCTGTTCTGGGCTCGGAATCTGCCGCCGCAGTTTCCTCTTCTGACCACCAGGGGTCGGAATGTTCAGCCTCCTGGATTCTAGCGAAGAAGAAGACAGGAGGCACGTCCAGATTCCAAACAGATTCCCGTTGGAGAGTCAGAAAGATTTCTGATTTTTAGTTTTTAATCAATCAAATATCGGACTAATCTGTTCTTTTTGGCACGATGGGCACCAGAGATGATGAGTACGACTATCTGTTCAAAGGTAGGTCGTGTTCCCGTCGCTGTTATCTCCCAGGCTAACTGGCAGCTAACGGAACCAGCCTTTTCTTTTGTGTTCCGTTTGACTCTCCGACCCCAGCGGGTCTCTGGACCGGGTCAGAACGGGTAATCAGTGGGTTTTAGCTCAAACGGTTCTGGTGCGATCCGGATACAACGAAGCCGTTGTTTTGTGACCCGGCGGTTCTTGGTTCGTGTTAGCGGTTAGCTCGGTTAGCCGGCTGGCTGTGGGACACACCTTGAACCGTTATCATCCTGCCGAGTCCGGACCGGAGGATTTCTGTCATCCGTCGGGGCTTTGAACTGGGCCCGGCATCAGAACCGGATCTGGGAGGAGAGCCTGGGCGCGGAACGGGTCGTTTCTGTTCGGGTGGCAAAGGTTCTGGGAGGGTCCAACTGAGTTTAAATTACTATTAACTACTGCTAACATGAAACATTAATGTGTTTATTTATTTATTTACATAACATAGTGAAAGTGTTCACTCCCTTTAAACTTTACCCGTTTTGCTAAATCCCATAAAATCCGATTTTATTTGATTTTTTTTTTCTTTTCACAAGTAAAATTCTGAAAAGTGTGGCATGCATGTGAATTTTATCCCTCAATAAAAATAGAGGCAGCAGAAACCTGAGACCAGGATGGAGATTCACCTCCTAGCAGGACAAACACTCTCAACTTTCAGCCAGAGATGATATGGGGTGGCCTAGTCAAAGTACAGACCTAAATCAAACTAAGAAGCATTAGAAAGAGTTACTGCTGTTCTCCATGCAGGCTGAGTGAGCTGGAGATGTTTTTTGTGTGCATTCATTCAGCGCTGGTGGAGCGAAACCACAGATGAGGTTCTGCAGAGCTGAATATAAACGCACACCACACATTTCAGATCACAGGTTCAGCATCAATTTTCAACTTTCTTTTGGTTTGACACATAAAATCCCCCAAACACCTGGAGTTTGAGGTCATGTGGAACAGAATGTGAAATATGTTCAGATAGTGTAAGTTTCCAGGCAAAAAATAAACAAAGACTAGAAATAAAATGAATTATAAACTAGTGTGAGATGAGGTGATTAAAACGTTTGATTGGTTAATTGCTATCAACTGATTGTTGTATTTGGTTTATTTTGTTTTTTCATGTTGATTTATTTGGTTTTTACATGGACATCCAAGCTGCATTTGATGATCTTCTTCTGCAAGACAAGAAAACTTGAAACTCAGGAAACTTTGCTGGTGGTTTAAGTTTTTGTTAGATTGTTGTCAACTGATTTCTGAAAACAAAATACTGCTGTGCTGTTTACTTTTGGTGAGAGACTCAAAGCAGAAAGTTGTGAAAGTTTAGTTTTTTAGCGCAGCCACATTTCCAGCTGGTTTTATTGTAGCATAGTAATTTCAAAAAGTGAAATGAAACTAAATCTCCAGTCAGTTTGGTAGAAAAGATGCTATGGCTTCATAGAATCCAATTTTTGCCACAAATGTAAACATTGTTAATCGTGAACGCAGAAAAATAAACTGAAAACATTAAATCCTAACTGTAAATGGATCATAATCTCAGAATCATAAAAGTTTGGATGTTTGTTGACTTTTGATTTCACAATGTTGGAAATTCAGAGACACCAGAGGATGTTTGTCCCTCCTGGGCCTCCGTCCTCTGCAGACCAGTCTGTAACCAGTCTGTCCTCTGGGATGAAATGATGAGCTGGGTCAGAATTAAAAGAATAAAAGTCATAATTAGAAGATTAAAACTCATATTTATCAGTTTTAAGTCATAATTACAGTTTTAAAGTTGGAGCTACTTATGGAGATATTTTGTGGTTTACTCATAATTACAAGAATTAAAGTCAAAATTGGATTTTTAAGGTCATAATTACTAAAACTGATGCTCTGATTGAGTTTTATTCTTAATTACGACTTCCGGTTAAGGGTTTTCTTAATGATAGAAATGGGTTTGGATCTTTTAATTTATTTTCAGGGAAAATAAATGTTCACACCCTTTAACCCATAATGTTAGTTTAGTGGAAACAGAACCAGCGGGCCGGACTGTAACTCTGCTCTCTGCGCCTCAGTGGTCCTCATCGGAGACTCGGGCGTCGGGAAGAGCAACCTGCTGTCCCGCTTCACCCGGAACGAGTTCAACCTGGAGAGTAAGAGCACCATCGGGGTGGAGTTCGCGACACGCAGCATCCAGGTGGACGGCAAGACGGTGAAGGCCCAGATCTGGGACACGGCGGGCCAGGAGCGCTACCGGGCCATCACGTCAGCGTGAGTCCAGCGAGGCATGCTGGGAGCTGCTTCAGCTGTTCAGATGGCGACCACTAAGTTCACTGCTAACTCACTGAACAAAAATCTTAGTTCTGCTAATGCTAAACACAGTAATTAGCCAAAGCTAATGCTAAACACATAAGACATTAGCAGAAACTGCACAGTGTATTATAGTTCTGTTGAATTATCAATAGAAACATTTTGAGCAAAAAAGATTTTGCAGAAGCTAACATTAATCGCTTAGTGCAAAAAATTTGCAGAAGCTACTGGCTAACCGCTAAACAAAAAATGAGCAGAAACTAACCCTAAACTGCTAATCTCTTTAAAAATGGTAGATGCTAATGCAAAACACATGACAAACTTGGCAGAAGCTAATGCTCATAACATTAGGAAATTAGCAGAAGCTATCACTACACGCATTAAAAATGGTGAACCACTAACCATATAAAAAATGTAGCAGGCGCTAACGCTAACCAAAAACTGTCCTTTTGTCTCACATCTTTATCTCCTTCCTGTTGACTGCTGTGAAACTCTGTTTCTGATTTTGCTCCATATCATCACTTTAAAAACGTATTAATATGATGATCAAAGAGACGGAACCCAGAATGAGGAACAATTTATTTCAGTTGTCACTTTAAAAAGCATCAGGCCAAGTGGCTGCTGGGAAATATGACACATGTTTATGTTTGTATCCACAGTTGAGAGATTTTTCAGGTGACAGTCTGACTGTGTGATGTTGTTGTGATGCTGTTGTTGTGATGCTGCAGGTATTACCGCGGCGCGGTGGGGGCGCTGCTGGTCTACGACATCGCCAAGCACCTGACCTATGAGAACGTGGAGCGCTGGCTGAAGGAGCTGCGGGATCACGCCGACAGCAACATCGTCATCATGCTGGTGGGCAACAAGAGCGACCTGCGCCACCTGCGCGCCGTGCCCACCGACGAGGCCCGCGCCTTCGCCGGTCAGTCCAGATTCAGCCTCAGGATGGACGACCCGTCCCGCTGGTCACGCGTCTCACAGACGTCTCCTTCACTTTCCTTCACAGAGAAAAACGGTTTGTCCTTTCTGGAGACGTCGGCGCTGGACTCCACCAACGTGGAGACGGCCTTCCAGACCATCCTGACGGGTGCTCTGACTTTATGGGTCGTCTTTGTCCCTGTCAGCAGAACCGGCCTACGCTGTCCTTATCAGAGCTTTATGAGGCTGTTAGCTGCGGCTAGCACACAACAGCTGGCTTATCTCTGAGGCTCAGCCGTATAACAGCAGGGAGAGGCGGAGCGTCTGATTGGTCCAGCTGGCTGGAACATCGCAGCGTCTGATTGGACGTTCTGACGTTAAACCTGCAGAGGAATGTGGGTCAGCTGACCTGGAGTTACAGCTTCAGGATGAGACTGAGAGGCAAAAACACACTAAATATGACAGGAAGTTATAGAATCCACCCAAACAAGCTGGTATTGATCAGTTTCTCTAAAGGTGATTGATCTCATTGGTTTTATTAAAACCCAGTTTCCTCTTGTATCAAGAAGGGCAATCGTCTCTCCGTAACATAATAGTTAATTATTTCACAACATGATCAATTTTATTTCAAAAATAATTACATTTTAGCAATATTTTGTCAGGTGTAGATTTTTTTTTCACATTATTACACTTAAATATTTTTTAATATATGAAATATATTCGGGTTGCTGAAAAAAGATGAGAACAAAATTAGTGAAATAATGAACAGAAATTCATGCATCAGTAACGTCTGGTTGATATTTAATTGATATTAAACTCTGAAAATGTGACAATCCTCAAAATAAACTTTAATTATTGACTTCATGATTTTTTTTCTGTTACTATTTTTCTGCTTTCTTCGTTTATCTGTAGTCAAATCCTCGCCTTCACAGATTAGCAAAGTGGTGATAAGTTAACATGATGATCATATTTGTAAACTTGGCGGTGGACCAATGTGATCTGTGGGACACGTCACACTTTGTTTGGACCAGTTTTCTTTCCGGTTCTGTTATGGCTCCACCATGTTTGTTTCTGTATCAACTGGCTCTGCTTCAGGATTACCAGCAGCGCCTCCGGCTGGATGGAGGCCAAACTACAACGTCGGCTGATGTTATCAGTTAATTAAACAAATTTTAATAGAATAAATAATCAACAGTAATAAATTGATTAAATGTTTGGACCACGGAGCTAAAGTTTATTTCTGGTTCTGTGTGTTCAGCTCTTGTTTATCTCTTGTCTGTTTGTTAAAGTGTGGTTCAGTGATCCGTTTCCTCGCCCCTGCAGAGATCTACCGGATCGTCTCCCAGAAGCAAATGTCGGAGCGCCAGGAGAGCGACATGTCGCCTAGCAACAACGTGGTCAACATCCAGGTGCAGCCCACTGAGAACAAACCAAAGATGCAGTGCTGTCAGAACATCTAGCCCGGCCGTGGACCCGCTGCTGCCCCACCCTTTGACCCCGTGACCCCTGACCCCCCACCGTCCCAAACAGACTGCCTGATCGAGACGCAGATTTAATCCTGCGACCTGAACTCTTCCTGACCCCTGACCCCTGACCCCTCCCCCTGTAGGCTTCTGCAGGACGGCAGGCGCATTTCATATCACTTTAGATTTCATTACTGTAGATGCGCTGACATGTCACTGAAATGTCTTAAAATATGAATGTGATTCTTTTCCTCGTCTCCTTCCTTCATGTAATCACCGTAAAGCACATCGTATCTCAGCTTTTAAGCCCCGCCCCCTTCCTCCTCTTTAGTGCAATGTACTGTGGAGGCGGCGCCGCGCGGTCCGATCGGGAACGCCGCATCGCGCCGCATCACTAATTAATCCGTCACGTTTTTCCGACTATGCAGAGCCGAGCGCTTCTGGAAAAATGAAGGACTGAAACGCTAATCTTTTTCCCGGATGACATTCCTGTGCAGCTAACTCTGCGTGGCGTTTTCCCAGAATCCATGGCAGCAGGAGAGAGAGGAGCCGGGCGATCACTGATTCCTAACAACACGCTCTTCTAGCTGAAGTTAGATTTCCTGCACATCCAGAACTAGAACCACATGAGGCGGGCGGATCCATGCAGCTGGGCCCCCCGCCTCGTGGCCCCCCCCGCCCGGTCACATGACGCCTACGTTACACCGAGCTGCCTCTGATTCGACACGATGCATGGCTTTCTGTCGTTCGCCTTACATAGCCGACATTCTCATTCCTCCTTCTGGAAGAAGGTTCTGGTGGGCAGCGCCAACAGGGTCGGTCCGGTCCGGCTCAAACCCTGAGTGTGTGTTGTGCTGGCAGTTTGAACCCAGGAGTGTGTGTGTTTGGTAGAGGGCAGCTCTGGACCAACTGATTCCTTTTCTCTGAGTTCTGGTCCTGATCGTGTTCACATTGGTTCTGTTGTTGTTGTTTTTTTAAACCTGTGTTGACTTTTTTTTTTTTACTATATTGAATCCTGTAACTGACTGTAATTTCAGTGAAAACACCAGAATGAAATGATGTCATTTCAAGCAAGTGTGACGGCGAAGCGTGGGCTCGACTCGAATGGTTTTATGTTTTGTACAGACCAACGAATTGTACAATTGTGTCTATATAAGTTATCAGTTTATCTTAATACGCACCAGTCATAAACCTGCTGATCAACTCAATTATTGATTCCTCTGGCATGGAGTGTCTCAGAACATTTTTTAACTTGGTTAGTAGCTAACACGCAGATCGGTAACATGTCGGCCATTTTCACGTTTGTATATTTTAAAATGTACTTTTAACTTTCTAAATACACATTTACATTTAAATTCAGATTTATTGGTGTTTCAGCTGGAAGTTATGACGTCATGATGTCATCACTGCGCCATGACGTCATGATGTCATCACACGCCGTGACGTGATCACTGCGTCATGACGTCATCACTGCGCCGTGACGTCATGATGTTATAACTGCGCCGTGACGTCATGATGTCATCACTGCGCCGTGACGTGAAGTCGTGCAGCGGATAGGAATGCAAACCGTTAGCATGGAAACAGATTTCTATCCACAACGATTCGGCTCCTTATCTAAAGTTTGGTCACTAAGACCCAAACAGCTACTGCAGACTTTCAGACACAATGCGACATCAGTGCAATAATTCAGTGCACAAATGCGACACGTTTGTTCCATTTCACAATTTTTTAAATAGAAAAGTTTAGAGGAGAAACACATCGGTCAACATGGCCGATATTTTTGCTAACAGGGGTTCAGGTCAGGTTCGGTTCGGGTTCAGGTCAGGGTTCAGGTTCGGGGTTCAGGTCAGGGTTCAGGTTCAGGTCAGCGTTGAACAGAACTGATGACAACACGCCCCTCTGGGTCAGGATGACTTTATTCAGGAAGTGGGAAAAGAAAGCAGTCGGTACATCTAGTCAAACATTTCTGTCAGAGATGAACAGGAAATTATTTTAAAAAAGGAATCAAAACACAAAATTTGCCGTTTTACATCTGATTGTCATGTTCTGTTATTGCCGCGGCTGAAATTAAAATGTAAACTTCTGCACCTTCCTCAGATAAACTGATGATTAGTTTTGGGACGCCTCAAGGCCGAGTCCTCGGGTTCCTTCGTTTGCACTCGACCACGTTTTTTGCTCTTTTGTTCATAGATGTTACAATCAACTGACTGCTGAGCGAGCCAGAGATAAAAATCAATCACGAAGGTTTGGAAAACATTTGTCTGTTCACTATTTAGACATAAAGCGTTTTAACAAACCAGCCTGAGTTTAGGCTGATCTGCAGGGTAAATCAGTTTTGAGGTAAATCAACAGGAAAGACACAAGTTGTAAGTATGGAAATCTGTATGCATGTTATATATGCATGAGGAAATGTTCACCATCTCAAACACACAGCAAAAAGAAAATTCACAGGGAGACGTCTGGAGTTAACAGCTGCTGCCTCCACAGCCAGGAAAGTGAAACTGGAAAAATGTTTCTCCATTTGTCCGGGATGAGACAGAGGGAGAAAGTTTATGTGGGAAAACTCATCAGGTGGATTCAGGATTTCATTCTCCCATCTCTTAACGGCCAGAAGTGAGTCCAGACGGAGCGCTGACTGCTCCATCCCACCGGATCATCCACCGGATCAACAACCGGATCACCGGATCAACAACCGGATCTGTTCAGTCAAAGGTTAACAGCAATAATTTGGGTTATTTAGCCTCTAATAAAGAAAAAATGACGCCTCATTTTAGATTTTCATCATGTTATGCATTAATTTATAAGTAGCTAAATATTTAGCTTCAATTTAAATATTTAGCTTCCAACTACATATTTAGTTGTGGCTAAATAATAAACATAGTTAGCTTCCAATATTTTTGTTTGGAAGCTAAGTCTTTAAGTTGAATCTAAATGACTTGAAACTGCTTTGAAATTAATAAATAATTTTATGAAAATATATTTTATAAAATAACTCCACATTTTTTGGCTGAATCATCCAAATTATTTCTGTTCATCTTTGTCTTTACAGCGTTTCTGTTCCTCTCCTGACCTGAAGGAACGGTTTGAACCTTGACCTTTGACCTGACGTCCTCCTGGGAAATTCTGCAGAGTTCTGATCCAAAGCCGTTAACAGTAGATCAGATCCAGGTGTGTGGCTGTAACCTGACGGTGGCGCTAGAGGGCCGGTTTCATCAGTCTGAAAAGAGCGAAGCGTTTTCTGGAAACGAAGGAGGGAAACTGGAGGGGTTTTCTCTGCAGCGCCGCCTGCAGGTCGGAGGTGTTTCTACGCTGAGTCACATGGTGATTATTAACTAAAACATCAGTAAAAACTATCGGGCTTTTCTGAATGTTTTTCTATCTTTCTTTGGCATGCAGGAGAATAAAGCTCAACACAATATGGGAAAAGCACAACAATATCCAGAAGTCCATATCTAGAACAGATATATCTAGAACATAGAAAAGAGAAACTTTGATTCCTCCTGGATCTCTGAATGTGAGCAGGAAATAAGAAACTGTGTAAAAATAGCAGAAATGTTCCCAAAGAGGTTTCATGGTCAGGAGTCGAGTTTCCTGTCTGAGAAACGGTTCAGGAACTTTCAGTTCTTCAGTTCCTTTGAACAACGGATCCATCTGCGTTCTGGACGGATCCGTCACGTTTCCCTCTGCGGGAAGTTCTGTTCATCAAGTTCAGACGCTGCGACGCTCAAACACAGTGACGAAGACATAAACTGGTGGAACTGGGAGCGTCCCAGTGAGGGTGCTGGGCTCAGAGCAGCGAGCTGGTGGGGCTGCCGGGCAGCGGCGGGGTGATGCTGCGGGTCGGGCTGGGCCGGACCGGCAGCAGGTCGTAGTGGCTCGGGATGTGGCTGTTCCTGGGCAGGTCGTACGGTTCTGAGGGAAACCGGGCAGCAGCGCGGCGCCGGCGCTGACGGTCGGCTCTGATGGACAGGAGAAACAGAAATGACTGAGCTTCACTTGGTTTAGCTGACCTTTGACCTGATGCCATAACAAATGCTGCTGGGCCATAAATTATGGAGATAAATGATAATATTGTTTTGAGGCCATTGTCCAGTAATATAATAATAAAGTCATAATAATAACACGTTTATGTTCTGATGAACATTAAGCACTAGAAGACATTTTAAATCTCCAATATAAACAAAAACAATAAATATAATAAATTATAAAGTCTCTCAAAAAATGTTTAGTTGAGACAAAAAAATAAAACTTTTAATATCCAAAGTTTTTTACTATAAATACAGAAACATTTTATCTACAGATATTTTTTTTCTGGGAGCTTTTGAAGAAAATTTCTGCCACAACAAAAATGTTGATGAAATTGTTTAACTTTGAAGATGTTGAGTTTTTTACTCATTTCATCAAAATCATATTTTACTATATGAATTTTTTTTTTCACGTTTGGAATATTTAATAAACACTCATGTCAAAGGTTTTATTCTAACGGAGCTGCCTTCGCCTACCGATGTCATAAACGTTCCTGGCGGGTGGAACGCCGCCGCCGCCGCCGCTGCTGATGGCGCAGCAGCGCGTCGCGTGCTCATGATGCACCGGCGACTTCATCTCCTCGTAGCTGCTCTCGGCGTGCTTGCAGAGCGCCGGCTGATCGTTGATGGTGGCGTACGGATTCTCGCTGTTCAGGGAGCAGGTGCTGGACAGAGAGCCCTTCATGTAGTCTGGAAAATACACAGGAAGGAAGAAACACGGCTTCATGAAGGGGGCGGGGTCAAACACCATCAGGTGTTTAATCTGACGGTTAAACATTTAAACCTTTAAATGCAAATTATAGAAACAAAACTCCTGGAAGCTTAAAAAATTAAAATATGGTAAAAAAACTGATGAACAGATTTAGAACCAGTTCAGCCCGGCGCCGAGGTTTGGGTCAAAGATTATAAGTTGACAGGAAAATATTGAATAAAATATTACTGGGTAATTATCATTACTGAAACTCACAACCATAAAATCTTAACCCAACAGATCAAAAAATACAATTAAAATAAATATAAATTATTTGAACTTCAGTTAAATCAAACCAAGTCATCAGTTAGTGAATCTGAACATAAACACAACATGTAATATTTTTTTAATAATATTCTCCTCATCGGCAACATCTCAATACGACACTGAGCTCAATATGAAGATCTGCAGAGGATTTCAGATCATCCAGGATCCTCACAGGGATCGGTTTGAAAACCCACAGCAAATATTAAAACTATAAACATCTTTCTTTCAGGAATAATTCTGACAGAGAAATGTGAAAAGATGCTTCAAGTTCAGCTTATAAAAAAATAAAAACTATTCATATATGAAACACACTGGGAAAACCCTGGATTCAGCTTCATTTCTCATAATTTGAGAAAATAAAACATTGAGGGAACGTTGAGGGAACGTTGAGGGAACGTTGAGGGAATGTGGTGATGCTGGAAAAGTTTTTCTCCTGGAGGAATGAAGAAGAAGAGCAGATAAACCAGAGAGGGACGGTTTCTCCTGTGGAGACACAGTTGAGTTCAGAAAACCAGGTGTGAATCAGCAGCATTCAGGTGCAGCAGGTCACCAGGTCATGCAGGAGATTATGAAACACAAGGAGCCGCAGGTCAGAGGTCAGGAGGTCGGTACCTCTGCAGGGCGGCTCCAGGTGGTAACTGAGGCGCCGGTCGATGCAGTAAACTCCTGAGGAAAGAACGACGTCCAGTAAGAGAACGTCCAGTAGGGCGGCGCTCCAGAGAGGCCGACGTTCAGAGTCTCTCCTGCTGACACATGTTGGGTTTCAACATGGTTGAATTTAGCGCCTTAGCATTAGCTTCCTCTAATCACAGTGATGATTTAGAAGTTAGCAGAACTGACCTTCACCAATATTCATAATTAGCATCTCTGGAAAACTGTTACTAAAGGAACAAACGATGAAACCTCTGAATTTATTCTCTCCAGATTTATTCCTATTTTAGTGAATGAAAGAAGCTCAAATCCAGAGCGGGAGACGTCTCTAACTCTGCTGGACTCCAGGTTGTGTTTGTGTCCGGACCTAAAGGCTGGAGAACCGACTGACCCAGATCAGTGAGGTTGCAGTAGGCGCCCCACTCCGGAGCGCTGTTCCTGAATCCCTTCTTCGGCTTCATCTGGGAGGAAACAGACGACACGTCAGCACACGCACAGGCTGAGCGAGAAACACTTTACTGAAAGAAATATTTAAAACTGAAACAAAAATGTGAAACACAAAAAAAATATTTCAAAAGTACTTTGGAAGTTTAAGCTTTATATGTTAAATTCTACATTTTTTATTCACTTTCAAAGCTTCTTTTTTCCTTTTCATTTTTGAACAAACGTCATGGCTCTAATTTGGCTCTGATCTGAGCGCTTCGTCTTCCACCCACCTGGGCGGCGCTCTTCCTGTCCGGCGTGGCGTAGTGCGCGGCGCAGTGCGCGGCGTAGCCACGCGGCCCCAGCGTGTGGTAGCTGGGGTTGGAGAAGCAGCCGGCGGCGGAGCTGCCGCTGGGAGACGAGTCTGCAGAGGAGAGCAGGCCTGCACACTGCAGCCCTGCTGCCGACGCACATTAACATCCAACATCTGCAGCTGCTGCACGTCAGCCTGACTCACACGCCTGATCCAACCCCACTCTGCATTTCACCTCCAAACAATCCCATGAACACTTGCAGAAACATCCACTGAGTTAATATGGAGAAGCGTTTTTCACATATCATATACAATCATTCAAACTTAAATACTGTTATTAATCATAATTAATAAATATTCCATTAAATAAAAAATGTCTCCAAGAAATGAAAGTGAATATAAAAAAAGCTACTTTTCTAAATTGGGGAGCTGAAGTGGCATTTAATGAGCAGACTCCGCCCCCAGAGAAGACTCCGCCCCCTCATTTGAATATAAAAGCCTGAAATTAAAAAATAAAAGTTCAGCTACTATATTGTGAAGCAGCTTTACAAAATAAAAGCACAAAGAGACTGGCAGCATACAGAAAGATGGAAAAAGAAACAAAAAAAGCAAATAAATCATAAAATAAAATGATTTTATCTTGAAATAAATAAATCTTGATTTTACCAATAAATCCAAAATAAACTAGTAAAGTAAATTACCCATTAAAATATATATAAATGTTTTATTGTGGACAATTATTTATTTTATGAAATATTTATTATTTATTAACATTAATATTTATTTAATTTTGTATGAAATGTCCATGTCCAGATTAAGGCATGTGGTACCGGAGTAACACGAACCCATCAGAACCTCTCCAGAACCTCCTGGTTCTGGCCGGATTCCAGGAAGGAAAACAAGAAATGAGATCCGATCAGGAGGTTTGATCACCATTAACCACACATGAACCTTAAAACCCGGAGAAATCAGCAGGAAGAAGACCCGTCATCTGGTTCTGTTAGGTTCTGGCCGTGTGTGAGCCCCGGCCCGGTTCTGATCCGTCGTACCTGACAGCGAGTAGTCGGTGGAGCCGATGTGCAGGGCGGGGGTGTAGCTGACGCTGGGCGCCTGCTGGCCTTTCTCCCGCTGCCGGTACCGGAACCAGACCACCAGAACCAGCATGGCCATGATGAGCAGCAGCAGGAAGACGATGCCCAGCACGGCGCCGGCCGACTGCCGCTCCGACGCAAGCGCCGGGCTGATCTTGGTGTACGGGTTCAGCTCCTCCATCATCAGGGCGGCTGAGGACACAGGAAGCTGTCAGGGTCCCACGCTTTTATTCTGAAGGAACATTTCCTGTTTGATCAGCTTTTCCATCATTCCTCCACCGCCGTGCTTCACAGATAAAGCATGAGGCTCTGCTCCAGACGTTATGGGATGGAGGTTTGTTTATTTAGCTGTCAAGTCGTCAACAAAGCGCTAAATGTAAACAATAACATGAAGAACGTGTCCACCATCTTGTCTCCAGGGTTTATTAACTATAAAATGACGAGATATGTATTTTTCTGTGGTTTCTGCTGATCTTTGGTTTCGTTTTTAAAAATGAAGCAGAGCCGAGCGGCGCCTCACCCTGGTCGCAGCGGATGCCCTTAAAGCCGATGCTGCAGTAGCAGGTTCCCGTCACGTAGTCGCATGTGGCGTTGTTCATGCACTCGCAGAGCTGCTGGCAGCCGTAGCCAAACGTCCCTGACGGACACTCTGGAAGACAGGAGTCCATGTCTCAAGTGCGTCCAGAAACGCTGAGGAAGACGGCGGGCGGCGGCGACTCACTGAGCTCACAGCTGGGCCCGATGAAACCCGTCCTGCAGGAGCAATGGCCGCTGATGTGATCGCAGTCGGCGCCGTTCTGGCAGCGGCAAACCTCTGAACACTGAACGCCGTAGAAACCCGACGGGCAGCCTGCGGGGGACATGGTGCTTAAAACAAAACCATGCCACACTTTTCAGGTTCCTTAAGAATGCTGAAAGCCACATTTTATTATTGAATATAATAAAATTATTGTTTTGAACAACATAACATGGGGGAAAGTTTTAGAAGCAGCAATTTCTTTCCAAAGAGAGTTTTTAAAAGTTTGGATAATTTATTCTTAAACACCTTAAATTAGAACATCAGTAATTTTCCATTTTCATAGCTGCAGTTTAACAATCTGCCACTAGATGGTGATGTTGTTCCAGCCGGAGCAGAGCAGCTGTGCAGAGATGTTGGGCTCAACCTGTGTGTATGTGTGTGAGTGTGTGTGTGTGTGTGTGTGTCGTACGCTGCGTGCAGTAGAGTCCGGTCCAGCCGGGGCTGCAGGAACACTCTCCGTCCGCGGCGCTGCACTCGGCCCCGTTGTGACAGTTGCACAGCTGCAGGCAGCCTGGACCCCAGGACCCTGCAGGACACGCTGCCAGAGAAACCACAGAGAGCGTTCACAGCAGCCATGTTTAATCTGCTTTAACACCACTCCAGTCCGTTTGTCCAGAAAGTCCGGTTGGTTGGGGAGGTGTGAATACTAATCGACCTCTGACCTCTGATCCTCCTGACCTCGGTCTGGGTTCTGTTAAAGTGAACTCTGGTTGGTTTGAATGCGTATCTGAACACCAGAGAGCTCCAAAAGCAGGAAGTGGACCACAGTGCAGGGCATTCTGGGTAAATACAAAACATGCTAGCCTAGCGCTAGCAGCAGAAATGGCTCCTGGTCTTCATCCAAAGACTCAAGAGAAATCCTCCAGCACTAAACTCTGACGCCTCCATCTTGTTTAATCTGGTGAAACAGGAAGTTGCTCTCAGTGTCTTCAGAGGTTTTAGTGTCGTTTCCTGCAGTGGTTGTTGGTGCAGCGCCCCCACAGGCCAGCAGGAGAACAGGTTGTGAAAGAAAACCGCAGCAGCTAAAAATTGGTCTAAAATCCAACAGATTCTACTGGAGTAAAGACATCCAAACTCGAACCGCAGCTCAACAGGTGTCTGACTCCAACCTGTGAATCATTCCAGCATAAAGAGCTCTGAAACTCAAGAGTTGCTAAAACAATGAATAAGAACCCGGGTACAACATCTGTTACTCTGCGTTTGTCTCTGGGACTTTGACTACACCGATGGGAGGCGCGGTGGTCTGTGTCTTACGTTTGGAGCAGTCGTCTCCGATCCAGCCGGGGAAGCACTGGCAGGAGCCGTCCAGCGGGTTGCAGGTGCCGTTGTTGGTGCAGGCGCAAGCCTCGGCGCAGGCCTTGCCGAACTTCCCGCTGGGACACACTGGAGACACGACGAAGCAAAACCTCTGAGCTCAACGCAAAACTCCACCACTGGAGCTCGACATGAGGAGACGCTTCAAAATGAAAAACGTTTAGCAGGCTGAATGCTGCACCGATGGCTTGCAGCAAGAGGCTTTGACTGGTCCCTCTAACCTGCATTTCCATTCACATTTAGTTATTAACTCATCGGATTTATGATTTTTATGAGGTTCTGATTTTGTTAAGTAAATCCAGACAGAAAATCGACATTCAGCCTTTTAGGGTCTCGGAGTCTCAGAAGCTAAAAAGTTTATATATTAATTAAAAGGAGCCGTTTTCAAGCTTTAACTGAATAACTCACCAATTAGTCCCAAAAAGTAACTGTTATGTGTCGCATTTTTAATTGGTTGACTTTGTATTCCAGAAGGTCTCCAGTTATTATTATATTTTTAATGCTTTATTCTGCATTTCGTAAGATTTTATCCTGAAAACTTTAAGATCCGGGTGGGAATTTTTATCGGCTCTTAATTTAAAATGAAGTTTTGCATCATAAGTCATTTATGTTCAATGACACTTTAAACTCTAATCCTGATTATTAAACAGAATCATTTCTACCAAAACAGGATTAATTTCATTTCATTTTATGTAAATTTTATGTAAATTTTCTCACATTTCTAAGCAGAAAGTATAAAACAGGGGTGTCCAAAGTGTGGTCCGGGGGCCATCTGTGGCCCTGGAAAACTCACCTGCCAACTCAAACTAATAGAAGCAAAAAGAAAACAGCATAATAATAAAAGTATATGTTTTTCTTCATTGACTATAAAAGTGGACTTTGTTAAAGGAAGCAAGTTTTTCTCTCGTCTCTGAAAACAGAAATCCAGGAAAAAATGATTTTAAAGAGACGGTTTGCTATTTTTGTTTGTTTTTTAAACCTGTGGTTTTTCAGATCTAACATGATTTACAGCTCCCTTTTCTACACAAATCACTTTATTAAAATATCATGATTGTTTATGCTGGTAAAAGGAAAAACAAATATAACAAATGTTTATATTTCATTTACTTTCAAATTCTCAGTTTCAAAGATAGAACAGGATATAAAGTGAACCCAGGACTGAGCCCTGAGGGACCCCAAAGGATCCCACAGAAAGTTTGTCTCTGTGGGAAAAAGTCGTTCCTGGTTCAGTGACATGAAGGAGAATTAGCTTCATATCTGAGTCAGAGTGTGAAGCCGCCGGGCCTGAAGCCGCCGGGCCTGAAGCCTCCGGGCCCGAAGCCGCCGGGCCCGAAGCCGCCGGCCCGAAGCCGCCGGGCCTGAAGCCGCCGGGCCCGAAGCCGCCGGGCCCGAAGCCGCCGGGCCTGAAGCCGCCGGCCTGAAGCCGCCGGGCCTGAAGCCGTGGGTGGGACCGCCAGACTCATCACCAGGTGGGTTTGTTGTCGCCTTTCCTCCGGCGGCTAGTGGAGGATAAACTGCCTTCCTGCTGCTAATTACAGCGGTTGGCTCAGAACCTCAACCTGGTTCCTCTGGATCCTGTGCAGAACCTCTGGGTCTGGCAGTGATGCTGAGCTAACAAAGCCGCTGCAGAGCAGCGGGCGCGGCGCGGCGGGCGCGGCGCTCTGGTTGATCACAACCTCCTGATCCTGAATGAGCTCTGATTCAGACTTTAGCTTCGCTGATGACATCCTAACCGCCGCTTACACTTCCTGTTCACCGGCAGCTGGGTCAGGCAGAACCAGAACCAGGAGACCATCAGAAACTGTCGCTCTGCATCAGAGCAAAGGCCAAAGGTCACACTCAAACAGGCTCGTCACCAGAACAAATGTTGCTAAATGATGAATTGGACCAAAAGTTTTTTCTATAAACCATAATATAATCTAGAGTTTTAGATCTAGAGTTATAGATCTCAGAACATTACAGATCTGCTGCTGTTGGATGAATCATCTGGACCTGCCAGGTCTTCTGGTTCTGGATCAACGGAACCAGAACCAGACAGTCCCTTTAAATCAAAGCTTTTGAATGAATGGATTTTGACCAACGTTTGGATGATGAATTTATGTTGTTTCTGCTTTTCATACCTGCATGACGTGTTTATGATGTTTCCAAGTTGCTGAAATGAGCAACAAAAATAAACCTGTGAAAATGTTCTGCAGTAAACTTGCTGCTGATGTTGGACATGTTCTGCAGTGGTGATGATGAGGAGCTGGGTCTTCGTCCTGCTCCCTTAATAAGCCGCAGACTGCAGCCGCTGCTGTGAGCTGCTCATGTTAATTGGCAATAATCAAAAAAAGGCCCAGAGCGCATGAATTTATCATCAGGCTCGTCAGACTCCACAGTATCTGTGTCTCAATATTTTATTAGTGTAACTGAATATAAAAGAGGAATATTACAACCCGGAGCATCAGGAAGTTCGTTTCTACTAAACAAGCAGGCGACGAGATTTTTCTGCTGTTTGGAGAAATAAAAACATTTTTCCACCTGAACTTTTTGTCCTTTTGTCTCCAAAACACAAAAACATCAATCAAAAACTGGAAGCTTTTTATGGGGCTTTCATAATTTTCTGGTAAAAGTTTAACAAGGAAAAAACCAAATTTACCTCTGATTACAGGAAGACTGGAGTTGTTCATCATTGAACTGAATGTTTCCTTTGGTTAAAGGAGGTCAGAGTTCAATCAATCAATCAATTGATTAATCATATGTGATTAGTTGTTAGACTTTGGGGTTTTTCTGACCTTGGTTGCAGAGGGAGCCGAAGAATCCGCTGAGGCAGTCGCAGCGTCCGGTGACGTGGTGGCAGGCGCCTCGCTGTGGACGCACTGAGGACACGGCTGGCTGCAGCGCAGGCCGTAGGACCCTGGGGAGCAGGCTGCAGAGGAAGCACAGATCAGCTGATCTGACCAATCCGCGTCCTGCTGCTGGAGGGTCTCAGGTTCTGACCCAGACTCATTCGTCAAGCTTTTAATTTGCTTTAATTGATGTTGGTCTAAGTGGCAAGCTGTTCTCCTGCTTCTGCTTCCTCCTAATTAGGATAATTACTTCAACTGTGAACTGAGGAGCCTTAAATCTCCCACTGATCCACAGAGAGGCCAGGAAACCACAGAGATCCAGATCCACCAGAACCGCCAGGAGCAAACAGGAAGGAGCAGAACACCTGACCAGACAGGAAGCTAACAGGAAGGAGCAGAACACCTGACCAGACAGAAGCTAACAGGAAGCTAACAGGAAGAGCAGAACACCTGGACCAGACAAGAAGCTAACAGGAAGCTAACAGGAAGGAGCAGAACACCTGGACCAGACAAGAAGCTAACAGGAAGCTAACAGGAAGGAGCAGAACACCTTAACCAGACAGGAAGCTAACAGGAAGCTAACAGGAAGGAGCAGAACACCTGAACCAGACAGGAAGCTAACAGGAAGCTAACAGGAAGGAGCAGAACACCTGAACCAGACAGGAAGCTAACAGGAAGGAGCAGAACACCTGGACCAGACAAGAAGCTAACAGGAAGCTAACAGGAAGGAGCAGAACACCTGGACCAGACAAGAAGCTAACAGGAAGCTAACAGGAAGGAGCAGAACACCTTAACCAGACAGGAAGCTAACAGGAAGCTAACAGGAAGGAGCAGAACACTGAACCAGACAGGAAGCTAACAGGAAGCTAACAGGAAGGAGCAGAACACCTGAACCAGACAGGAAGCTAACAGGAAGCTAACAGGAAGGAGCAGAACACCTGGACCAGACAAGAAGCTAACAGGAAGCTAACAGGAAGGAGCAGAACACCTTAACCAGACAGGAAGCTAACAGGAAGGAGCAGAACACCTGGACAGACAAGAAGCTAACAGGAAGCTAACAGGAAGGAGCAGAACACCTTAACCAGACAAGAAGCTAACAGGAAGCTAACAGGAAGGAGCAGAACACCTGAACCAGACAAGAAGCTAACAGGAAGCTAACAGGAAGGAGCAGAACACCTGGACCAGACAAGAAGCTAACAGGAAGCTAACAGGAAGGAGCAGAATAGAAATTTCTTTTGCATCAAATCAGGAGAAATTTTGATAAAAAAGTTTCCTGCTCAATTCCAGGAAATATTTTCATATTCAATGACAAAAATAAATAAAAAACTCTGAAATAAATGAAAAGTCAAATTAATAAAAAACTAGATGAAAAATAATGTAAAAACGTAAAAATAAAATAATTACGAATAAATAAAAAATAAATGTAGGTTTGAAAATAAGAAACTAAAAATAACATACAAGAAATAAGGTTAAAAATGTAAAAAGAGGAAAAAATAAAAATATAAAATATGTAAAAAACCCAAAAACAAAAAGCTTAACTAATGACATAAATAAAAAAAAATAAGGTAATAAATTCAAATGACTAAAGATGCAGGTAATGTAAATGAAATAAAAGTGAATAAAAGCTGCGTTTACTTGTCCTGCAGTTGGTGCCGTGGAATCCTGCAGCACAAACGCAGCCGCCGTCCTGCGGGGCGCAGGAGCCGCCGTTCTCACAGGAGCAGCTGGACGAGCAGTTTGGCCCCCAGAGGCCCTCAGGGCACACGCTGTCGCAGTGGACGCCTGCAGGAGCAACACATGGTCCACTGAAGAGGTTCTGGTTCTGATCGGTGTCAAACTGTGGCGGCTCGGCCCGGTTCTGATCCGTTTCATCTCCACTGCAGGAGCCATTAAAGGTTGAAACAAACCGGCACCGAGCGGCGGATCGATCCGCCGCTGAAAATAGTCCTGAACCGATGGAGCGTCCACTCTGCGGCTTACTGGGAGGAATGGGAGGGAAATGGTTTTTTAATGGTGCGACAGGAAGGCGGTGAAAACGCGGCGGCCATTTGTCATCTGGATTTATCACAGATTAGTTCGGTTGACGTCAGGAAGGAGAACATCCTGAATCTTTAATGGGAATAATAGAAAACAGAGTCTCATCCAGAACCGGTCCGATAGATCGGAATCAGAACCAAATCGATACCAACGATTCTCCAAAACTTCCGAACGTTCTCACACCTGGGCCTGAAACCTCAGAACATCCGTGTTCTGATCAACCCGTTTCCTGCTGAAGAAAAGTTTCCCCACAGCATGAAGCTGATGAACCGGACCTGCAACCGGCCCAAGACAAACATTTGGACTCATTTTGTTTTTATCAAATTCTCAGGAAAACCAAACTGAGTTCCACTGACTAGAACTAAAATAAATCTGCTTGTGTGATTTTCACTTTGTTTCTTATTTAATAGAAAACTGCAAAATGAAAGTTTGTGAGGATTTGAGGTGGAAATGCAGTTTGTTAATCGGAGGATTCAGATCTAATTGTGGGTTCATATTTAAAAATGTAGAAAAGAAACTTTATTGTCTCAGACCAAAACATCTGGGACAGACTGTTGGACCTGAGAAGCACGGTGGTGGAGGTATGATGTTCTGGGTTGCTGGATCAGAAAGTTCAGTTATAATTATACTAATGAAATATTTCCCAGAGTGAGTCAGTCTTGTTTTGTTTGGATCCAGACTGAAATATTTTGCAGTAATTTTGGTTTTGCTTCATTCTCCCTGCAGTGTCTCCGTCTTTCATCAGCCTTACATCGACTGCGCCGCGTCTCTCCGGGCCTCTGGAGGCAGAAACAAAAGGCCGGATCAGAGCCGCCGCCGCCGCTCACCGGGGGACGGCGCCCAGGAGACGCCGCCCACATCCGGTCCGCCAGCAGAACGGAGGCGGCGCCGCTCGCTACAGAACCCGAGCCTGAACCCGAGCCTGAACCCGAGCCTGACGGCGTTACGTTCAAACATCACGGCAGTGAAAGATTCCTCAATGAAAGTTCAGCAGAACATTCAGCAGGAAAGCAGAACTGAAGATTCTGACCCGGTTCAGGTCGTAAAAAAGCCTCCGGGCAGATCCAGAGAAAGAGTTTCAGTTTCTCATCATTTCACTATTTATCACACTTCCTGTCTCCAGCTCATCCGAAACGTCTCACTGTGCAGCGAAACATGACAAATAACAAATAAAGTGGAGTCAAATCAAGGGTCAACGACCTTTATGACCCCAAGAGGCGATTTTACCTCCGAACAAGTGAAACTAAATCTGTTCAGACGCGCCGAGCTGGGGATTCATTTCTGCTTTTGAGCGATCTGATTGGACGCTGACACTAATATGGTTTGTTGCACTAAAAGCAGTTAGCTTGTCAGTGAAGCTATGCTACCCAATAGCATAGCTAACCAATCTGTTAGCATTTTAATGCTAACAGATGCTATCGCTAACGCTGTTGTCCAAATTCACATTTTTAAAAAACAAATTATTGATAGAAAAACCAGGTTTGAACTGCTGGTTGAACTTTGACCTGTTCAGAGCTGCTGCAGCTCTCAGATTCTCCGCTGACCGGAGGATCCAGGCGGCTGAAACGTTTGTGTGAAGTTATTGACGGCGACTCGGCCTCAGAGCCGCTCCGGCCTGAATCTCCATCAGGTTTGGAATTATTGGTTTTGAATGTTGGTGTGTCGCATCGATCTGTTGTCTCCTCTCTCTGATGTTTCGCTCCCTGCTGGGATGAATTTTCCTCCACATCAGCAAAAAAAAGATTTTCCAAGAAAATAAATGCTGAGACAATTATCCGATGAAATCATCCGTTTCCTCCAGAATCTGCAGCGTCCGACGAGCAAAGAGTTTTCAGATCCGTCATCAGAAGAGCTGCTTATTGTTTATCTACACAGAGCATCGCTGTGATAATCTGATCTCACCGATCTAATCACACAGAGGACCAGAGAGGAGGAAGCAAACCGATCTGAGTTCAAACAAAAGATTCATTTTCATTAAAAATGCTGAACTTTATTCTTTATTCAGGAACTCTGAATAAAATCCAGTTTATGTTTTTTTGTTTTTGTTTTAATGTTTTACTGCAAGGATTTTTATTTTCTCCTTCACTCTATTACTGACATTAATGTGGAATCATTTTTTGCAGTTTTTGTGGACGATGTATCGCAACACAAACGTTTCATGTTAGTCGATTTTGATGAGAATTGATTCGTTTTTTGTTTTAAATATTTGACATGTTGCCAAACTGGAGTTATGTTTCTCCATGTTGTTTTTGTTTTGAAGCAGTTCTGAGACACGGTGGGAAACTTGAAACTGCTGCTGCGCCGGTAACTCAACATGTCGTTGCTAGGCAACTAAAGAGCGAGAGCGTTGATGCCACTAACCAAACTTAGCAGGTAATGAGTGGTAAAGCGATTCCTCTGCCTACATCTCCCAGAATGCTGTGCAGTTCTGTCAGAGTTCAGTGGATGTTCTGTATATTGGATATTCTACCAGATATAATATTTACTGATATTGATCGCGTGTTCATCATGATTGTTATTGGTTTATTGTTCATCAAAACGTCCTGATTGTGAATCAGAGCAAACAGAAAACTCGGTTTGCTTAGTTTTGTTTACATGGCGGCTAAATGTGACTGGGCGCTAACGCTAGCTAAAATGAGAAACAGATTTTTAAACAGTTCAATTTCAATTGGATCGTTGCTAAAAGTTAGACTTCCTGCCAGAACTCACCGGTCCAGCCTGCGAGGCAGCGGCAGGTTCCTGTCAGCGGGTCGCAGCCGTCAGCATGGAGACAGTCGCACGTCTCCCTGCAGTCCAACCCGTAGGACCCGTCCTGCGAGCAGAACCAGGACGACACGACAAAAAAGGTCCAGAACCAACCAGAACCTGATCAGCTCCATTCATTCAGACTTTATAGCTTTAAAATTCAAACATAAAGAGTTTCAACAAGTCAGAACCGCCATCTTGGTAGGCAAACGCAGCTCCAGCATGGATGAACATTAATACTCCAGACCCAAGAGAGAGAAAGATCAACAACATCGATGCTGTCTGCTGCCTCCAAGATGGCTGTCAGCTCATCGCAGGAGAAAGACGTTCGGCCTTACGGGACAGAGGTCGTCGCAGTATCGGCCCCTCCAACCCGCTGAGCAGGTGCAGGAGCCGTCGACGGGGTCGCAGGCCGCCTCGTTGGCGCATCGACACGTCTGGTTGCAGCTGGAGCCCCAGGAGCCGCTGGAGCAGGGGATGGAGCAGTCCACGCCCTGCCAGCCTGGGGGCGGAGACAGGGAACGTCAGGGAACGCCAGGGAACGCGAGGGAACGCCAGGGAATCTCAGGGAACGCCAGGGAATATCAGGGAACATCGGGGAACGCCAGGGAACGTCAGGGAACGCCAGGGAATATCAGGGAACGCCAGGGAATATCAGGGAACATCGGGGAACGCCAGGGAATATCAGGGAACGTCAGGGAATCTCAGGGAACATCAGGGAACGCCAGGGAATATCAGGGAACGCCAGGGAACGTCAGGGAATGCCAGGGAACATCAGGGAATGCCAGGGAACATCAGGGAATATCAGGGAACGTCAGGGAATATCAGGGAACATCAGGGAACGTCAGGGAATATCAGGGAACGCCAGGGAACATCAGGGAACGTCAGGGAACGCCAGGGAATATCAGGGAACGTCAGGGAACGCCAGGGAATATCAGGGAACGTCAGGGAATATCAGGGAACGCCAGGGAATATCAGGGAACGTCAGGGAATCTCAGGGAACGTCAGGGAACGCCAGGGAATATCAGTGAACGCCAGGGAACATCGGGGAACACCAGGGAATATCAGGGAATGTCAGGGAACACCAGGGAATATCAGGGAACGTCAGGGAATATCAGGAAACGCCAGGGAATATCAGGGAACATCAGGGAACACCAGAGAACGTCAGGGAACATCAGGGAATGCCAGGAACATCAGGGAACGTCAGGGAACACCAAAGAACGTCAGGGAATGCCAGGGAATATCAGGGAACGCCAGGGAACATCGGGGAACGCCAGGGAACGTCAGGGAATGTCAGGGAACATCAAATACAATGTTTGATTTGTTGATGAGTTTTTCTACAGACTCAACTAGAAATCCTGGAAGATGCTTCAGAAAAATATCTGCACATGTATAAAAAGTGAATAATAAGCTGAAATTTAACCCTATAGGTTTGTCTTGTTTCTTGTTTTATGTACGTTTTTGACTCGAATGTGGAAAAGTTAAAAATGAGCAAAATAAACAAAAATATAAATCCTTCTAATATTAAAGTGATTTATTTATTTTGACCAACTTTAAACCAACAACGAACTTCATTCATTTGACTTTTTTCATTTTGCTTTTGCTTCTGAAGCAAAGCATTAATAAATGAAATGAAAATGATTCATTTCAAATATGAAAAACAAATTAGGAACTTTGTGTGCAGCTTTAAACCAGAAACTAAACGAGAATCTGATGATTTAGTGAAACAAATCCTGGTTGTATCAGATTATCTCTTTGACTCGTGGCCTAGTCAAAGCATGAACTTAAGCATGCTGTTCTTGCTGGAAAACGCTCCAGTGTGTTTAATTTAAATCATTTCAGCAGAGTGGGGTCAAAGTTCATCCTCAGACACTGCGGCTGGTTCTGGTGTCGGTTTTTAGTCCGACCTGCTTTTCTCTCTTTGTTTTCATTCAGCTTCAGAATCTACATTTATTTATTATTCATAAATTTATCAAGCTGCTTTCTGATCACTGATGTTTTCTTCTAGTGTCTGTTTTCTGCAAAACTTCTGCAGTGAGATAACTGGACCAAAAGCAGGCCAGAACCAGAACCCCTTTAATTACCTTTGTTCCCCACGCAGAATCTGAGCCACGTTAATCTTTAAACAGCCAGAAATTAAAAGACAGAAACACAGAAATCCATGGGCAACGTTAGAGCTGGAACTCGGTGCAGAAGGACCCGGCCGTTTGGACCCAGAACCAGAACCGGGGGGAATCGGGCCGTTTGGACTCGGAACTAGAACCGGGGGGAATCAGGCCGTTTGGCAAAGCGCAGCCTGACCTTCTGTGCAGACGCAGGCGCCGTCCACATGCGAGCACGACGCCTGGTGGCGGCAGGCGCAGGCGGCGGAGCAGTTGTTGCCATGCCGACCCGGAGGACAGCTGATGGAGCAGTCGTCTCCCTGGCAACGACAGAAACAAGGTTATGAAAGCATCTCAGCAACAAAACATCATAAAAACATCAATGATAAATATTACGTTTATCATTAAAATCATAACCAAATATCAGATTTGCTGGTTTTTGTTCCACTGGATGCGTTTCCATAGAAACGCTGAAATTTAAATTTAATAAAATAAATTCACTTATATAAACAATTTCAAAAAACCCTGATGTAACAGCAGGAAGTTACTACAGCCGAAAACCACGAAGAAGACAACAGGAAGTAGTCTTCTTCATGGTTTGTAGTTTGTTGCGTCACAATCCATTCAATCCAATTCAACCTGTTGAATCCATCATTGTTCTGTAAAATGGCCGACAACAGAGTCCCCAAAGCGCCGCGCACAAAGCCGCCCCCAAGTGGGCGGGGCTTGTTGCGCTGACGTCTCCTCTCATTGGCTGACAGATGATGAGCTGACTCGACATCTTTCCTCTTCAACTTTGTTTGTGTTCGGTTTCTGCAGCGAGTCGGAACCAGACCGTCTGGGATGGAAGCCGCTTGAGTTTCCGGCGGAGCGCTGAGGAGTTTCCTGTGAAAACGCTCATGGCGGCGTTTGGTTTGTTGGCTGATGGCGCCACGATGCGGCCGCAGAATCAGCCTCATTCCGGCCGCTGCTGCATTGATCAGCACATAAACTCTGTTAATTAAAGCTGCGCTTCCAACCTGCTGCTTTAAATGACTATTAATCTAATATTCACAAAGCCGGGCGGCGCGCAGGAGAGGACTTATTAAAAGTTGGTGAATTAAGGACTTTATAAAAACTTGGTTATAAATAACCTGCATGGGCTCAATAATTAAAACCATCAAGGGGCGACAGGTGACCTGCTGCAATAATTACAGACGGATCAATAGATCCTGATATTTATCATCTATTCAGGACTTTTCACTGTTTCACCAGGAAACAAATTAAACCCACAGATTTCTGGGCAATAAATAAGTTAATATTTTAACGCTGTTTATCTTTTAATTAAAGGGTAGAAGTGAAAACGTGTCCAGCTCGTCTTGATGGATGTCCACCTGCAGAGACTGCAGGATGTTTCTGAAAGGTGCGGCAGGTTAATGAGGACGTCCGTCAGTTCGCCTGGAAATCTGAGGAAAGAATCACTAAATTAAAGACCAGGCAGAGAGAAACGACGAGCGAGACGAGAGGAAACACAAGAATAAAGTCAGCAGAAGAACAACACTCTCACCAGAGGAAAGGCATCAATTTAGCAGAAAAAGTCGTTTTAACGGAAGATGTTAAAAGATTAAATATTTCCTTATTTTTAAAATTGGTACCAAAGAAAAACTTCACAAAATGCTCAACGTTCCTCATTAATACTTCATCCTACTGACATTATTCTGGTAATATGAGCTGATTCTTTTATTATCATTATATTTTTCTTGAATTATCATGAATTTGTTATCATGCTAACATACAAATGTTAGCATAGCGTTTCCAGATACTGTCCTGAATGAAGACGCTGCAACAGAAAAATGAAATTTCAGACGTTTGTTGACTCATAAATCAGTTTAGACACAAAAACATAAAAGTTTCTTTTCTTTTAATTTGATTAAATCGACTCTAATGTAGAATCAGCCTCAACTTCTTATTCCTTATTAAATAACTCAGATCAACAGGACTGAAACATGTTTGTACATAAATTACACAAAAAAAGAAAAATAAAGCAAGAACAGGATGTAAATGTTGTCAGTTTTAATTAAATTCTGTGTTTTTTCTATGACTTTAAACTCCTGGCAAATAAATGCTACAAATATTTATTTCCACTTAAAAACGAATCAATTGGCAAATTAAATTCGCAAAGGTTAGAGAGACGCCGACCTTCCTGCGGATCAAAGTTGTGCGATTCGTTAAAGGCGGAAACATTTAGACGCAGCTTTGCTCCACTTCAGAGGCAAACTGAGGGAACTAACAAGGCGTCTGCTGATGGTGGAGGAACAGAGTTTGGACCTCAGGTCAGAGGCGGCCATGTTTACAGGTATCGACCTGACCGTCCGAACTGGTGACAATACTCCAAATAAATCCCGTTTAAAGCCGGTTCCTCATCCACATCGGGCAGCTTCAGCTCCATCAATTCTCCGTGAATCAATAACTCTGATAAACCAAATGCACATTCATCTGCGGCGCCGTCCTGCTTTCATCTGCTGAAATCTCTGATGTTCTCGGCCCAATTAGAGGCACTGCGGCGGCCTGCGTCTGGCCGGGGGCCCCGGAGGGCATCGGGGGGCATTGGGGGCAGCGAGGGGCATCGAGGGGCAGCGGGGCCAGTGGGGGGCCCCGGAGGGCCTCGGAGGGCATCGAGGGGCATTGGGGGGCAGCGAGGGGCAGTGGGGGTTCCCGGAAGGGCCGCGGAGGGCAGCGGGGCCACGGAGGGCATTGGGGGGCATCGGGGGGCATTGGGGGACAGCGAGGGCATCGAGGGGCAGCGAGGGGCATCGAGGGGCAGCGGGGCCAGTGGGGGGCCCCGGAGGGGCATCGGGGGCAGTGGGGGGCAGCGAGGGGCAGTGGGGGGCCCCGAGGGCTGCGGAGGGCAGCGAGGGGCCCCGGAGGGCATTGGGGGGCATTGGTGGACAGCGAGGGGCAGTGGGGGGCCCCGGAGGGCATTGGGGGGCATTGGGGGTAGCGAGGGGCAGTGGGGGGCCCCGGAGGGCCGCGGAGGGCAGCGAGGGGCCCCGGAGGGCATTGGGGTAGAGGGGCAGTGGGGGGCCCCGGAGGGCCGCGGAGGGACACACACACTCTAAACTAACCCGCAATCACTTCACAGCTTTTCAAATAAAAAGCTCAACGTGTTTCAGCTAATAGAAATAAACTTTAGTGTTTCATTAGGATTTTATGCAACAGAACAACAAAATAATTACCTAAAATGATTCATGGTTTTAATTTTTATAAATGGGAACATGTTAGAATGAATATTTATAAATAAACAAAATGTTTGTGTGTAAATAATTTCCCTCTTGGTGTTGAAACACATAATTAAAACAATTACTGGATAAGAAATGTATGAAACAACCATAAAACTCATTGGTTTCCATATAATCACCGTTTCCAAGAGCCAGTTTTTAAAATGTTTTCTGCATGAATAAATGATGTTGCTCTGAATTACATTCAATAGATGAAGTGGCTTCATCACAGCAGATCAACGGTTCTGCAAATATTTATCATTTTGAATCTGTTCTTCAACCATCGGACCGGAGCAAAGTGTTATTTTACCCGGCTTTACAACGGCCACTGTGGATGCTAACATTAGCATTAGCTGCTACATGCTTAGCATTGAGATGCTATTTTAAGCTAGGCTAACTCCTTGGTGTTTTCCAGCGCCCAATCAGATCGTTCAGAAGCAGAAATGAACCTGCAGCTCTGCTGTTAGCGAATGTAGCTGTGCATCAGATTTTAGGGACGTACCAGAAACACACGACTTCAAAGGTTCCAGCAAGAACCTTCTTTTTTTATTAAATGTAATTAAAATGTTTAAAACATGAAAATCTACTTAATTAATTCATTGAAATCAATTTATTGAAGTATAATAGAATACATTTATATTTACAATATATTTAAAATGTTACTGTGTAATAAAGTCACAGTTCAGTTTGTGGAGCTAAAAACAAATTTGATTAAAATCTGACATAATTCAAAGACTTTGGCAACATAAAAACAAACGTTCAGTTTGTTTAGTTGATTTGGACTGAAAGTAAAAAAAGTTGTTGACTGGATTTGATCACAGTTTGAATGTTCTGGACCATCTGATGTGACGATATTAAAATATCTGTAATTAATTGATAAAGCTCCAGTGGAAACATTTTCAGGAAACCTGGCATCGAGTCGATAACGTTACAGCAACCTCTCCTCCTGAACGAGAGACGATCATTTCCTGTCACACCTGCTCTCCAACTCGGCTCCTCGCACATGAAACTAAACAAAACAGAAATTATTTTAATATTTGCAATAAAAACCCATATTTTCTGTCGTCTGGAGGAGATCTGAAGCTGAGCATGTTTTCTGAAAGGTTGTTTTTTTCTTCCCCTCGTTACTCTGACCTGCAGCTCCTGCTGAGTCAGCGGGGTCCAGCAGCTGCACGCATTCCCTGCACCTGCATGCGAAGGCGTCGCTCAGGAACAAGCTCCATTCTTCACAGCAGAGACGCAGCTCCAGTGTTTCTGAGGAAATCCCTTTGATTTGTTGCAGCCGTTTGCCGCGATCGGACCGGCGGCTGATGCAATCCGGTGAGACGCGGCGCGTCTGACAGCCGTTCATTAGACCGGGTCGAGTCAACAGCAGCGCATCAAAGCTTCCACCCAGAAGAAAGAAAACTTTCCCTCCGCTCATTATTTATCGCCTCATCAACTAATGACGGCTGAAGTTAAGAGCAGAATTTACTAAATTACACAGAGTTAAAAGTTGATCTGTTGCATTATGGGTAAGCAACAAAAAGCTTTTCTGAACGTTTAAATATGCAGAAAATAAAGCAAATGAAACTTGTTGGTTTCAAAACAAACAAATCACAAATATCTTAACAATAATGCATAAAACACCAGGAGAGATTATTAAGAATGATGATAAAAGATGTTTTAAACTGTTCGCTTCATTTTAAATCAATCTAAAACTAAAACTCTTTCCACATCAATGTGGAAGATAAAAAAATCATTTCTGCCTTAAAAATGACAAAACTAAATGAAAACACACAACAGTGTCCTGTAAAAGAAACGATGAAGAAATGAATATTATCATTCCTGCTGCTCTGTCACATTAAATCCACTGAAGTTTGATGAGATTAAAAGGGTCTGAATATTTATGAGATATTGGAATGAAACCTCAGCAGATGATGGACGTAACATCCAGGATCCGTGTTTTTTTTGCTCTCTAGTTTCATCTGTAATATTCGCTTCCCTCCGGCAGGTCGGCCATTGAACGGTGTCGTGTTTGTTCACTCACGATGAACCCCGGCGCGCAGACGCAGGCTCCGCTCACGCCGTCGCAGTCGGCTCCGTTGGCGCAGTCGCACGGCTCCTTGCAGCCGTCGCCATAGTACCCGGCGGGGCAGGTCTCGTTGCAGTAAAGCCCCGCCCATCCGGCGGCGCAGGTGCATTCCCCGGACAGCGGGTGGCAGCTGGGGGCAACGGGGAAGAGGCTCTTAGACCAGGGCTGCACAAACATTTCACATGAAGGGCGACGACTGCCAAGTTAAAATGATTAAAAACAGACACATAAAAAAGTTTTTGGGTAAATTATCAACATTAAATACAGGAAACAAAAAATAAAAACAACCCAAAATGGACCAAAAGTGAAAAATGAAGCCAAAGCTGAAACTTTGCCTTCAATAAAAACAAATGAAATGAGAAACATTTTGATGAAACTCGCAGAAATAATCAGTTTCAGCTGCAGCAGAACGAGCCGCTGCGTTTGTTTTATAACCTCATTATTTCACCCAGTTTAATCTGTGGAGTAAAAGTTACTGGATGCAATTAAGTTATTTTATTTATCAATTAATCGATTTTCTGGTGATTAACTGATTAATCACATAATTGGCACATGCAACAGATTTCTTAATTTTTTTTATACCATATTAGAAAAACATTAAAATATGCAAATGTGCCCTTTTAATAAGAAAATGAATCATTTTGATTAAAATCTGTATATTTTTGTGCAGTTGAGCTTCATTCCTGCTTTCAGAGGCTGTGTGCTCCAGTTAACGATTAATCGATTAATAAATTAGGACAGGTTACTTAATTGATGGTTTCAGCCTCACTTTTCAATTGAAATGAAAGTAAAATTGTAGTTGATAAAAGATAAATATTTTATGTTATTGCTTAAGTTTTCTTCATTTTATTCAATTTGCCTCATTTCACAGTAATTTGTTTTCGGCGCTTCGTCAGCAGCAGTCGGGGGCCGCACAGAATCTCTCCGAGGGCCGCAAATGGCCCGAGGACCTCACTTTGAACATCCCAGCCTCAGTAAAACCTGAGGAAGCACGCGGAGTGGAACGTGCTGTTTGCCCCACCTGAGCGTGTTGTTGCCCTTGCAGGGGCAGATCTTGTCAGAGCAGTCCGTAGAGGCCGGCGGGGCAGAACCGGTCCTGGCAGCTGGGGCCCTTGAAGCCCTCGCTGCAGAGACACGCCCCGTTGATGTGGTAGCACCGGGCCCGGTTCAGGCAGTCGCACTTATGGGCGCACTGCGGGCCGTACGTTCCCATGGGACATTCCTCCTGGCACCTGGACAGGAACAGGAAGTTACATCATCCTGCTGCCCTGGTTACCAGGTTTCATTTTTAATCCAACAAACACGTTTCCATCTGTCTGTCTTCAAAAATATTTATTTACACTTTTTACATCTCGGTTTTATAAAATTCATTTATCTTAATTCATTGAACCTTAAAACACTGAAGTTAATGAAAATAAATAAAAATGGAATAAAAATACTAAAAATAAAATAAAAAATTCATACAAGAAAAAACTAAATAAATAAATAAAATGCACATATATATCCAAAATAAGAAAATAAATAGTAATAATAATAATCCAAATAAAAAAAAAGATGCTTAAAAATTATCAGATAAAAAAACAACATGCAGCACGAGAAACTAAACAAAACATCAAACGTAATGGCAGAATTAAAATGAAATAAAATTTATGAAAGTAAAATTAAAGCTAAAATAAAGTTTTAAAATATAAAGAAACATTTATAAAAGAAAAACATAAATATTCAAAAGTTGAAAAGAATGAAATAAAATGAACCAGAATAAAATAAAAAATGGAAAAATAAGTAAAATACTAAAATACAACAAATAATAAGGAAATAAAAAAAATAAAAACTCTAAATAATTTTTAGAAATATAAAAATAAATGTAAACAAAGTGCTGAATTAAAAATCTTAAAAGTGAATAATTTCTCCATGCTTTTTGATATTTAATAAACAGAAACCAGTCAGAACCAGTGGAGGTCCAGTTTATGGCTGATGAATCAGATTATTGTTGATTTATTTTGTTTCTGGAAATGAAAGCAGCTGTTTGCCTCCAGATGTTTCTGCTTCAGATCCTCCTGCAGCCGCAAGCCGACGGCAACGCGTTTGACTTGCAGATGCCTTGTTGGGAGCTTTATTAGACACGGCGTTATTAAATGACTGCGGTCGACAAGGCGGCGGCGGCGCCGTAAATCCTCCTTTATGAAGGCTTTTATTGGAAGAGTTGCCGAGCGGCGTAAATCCAGCTGCAGGATCAGCGAGGAGGAAGCAGTCTGCGCTGCCGGGAAAACCTTTTGTTGTGGTATTAGCCTGCACTCAGTGATATTAACGAGGTCTTGAAAATAATGGAAACACCTGCCAGAGGAACATGATGGCAGATAATCAGTTAATGTTTAATTCAACGTTTCATTCAGGAGTCGGAATAAACTGGAGAAATCCTCCTGCTTCCTTCCAGAGTTCCTGATAAACTTTCAGGACTTCCACTGAAAAACCTCCGTTGGCGGATTTGGTTGGAGGACAGCAGCGCCACGGCGACGGGACTCGGACCTCAGACTCCAGCACAGGTCCGACTCCAGGCACCCAAAGACTCGGATGACTCAGCAGTCGCCGGGCGGATCAGAGAAGGTCCAGAACCGAGTCCAGAGACGCTGAGGGAGTTCAGAGTCTCATCATCACTCCTCCTGTTAGACCCGGTTCTACTAGAACCAGAACATCTGCTCCACCTCCAGCTGCTGTGGTTCTGAGTCAAACCACCTGTTCCCCTCCTGGCCTGTGGGGGCGCTGCACCAGAGAACAACTGAAGACGCTGAGAACAACTTCCTGTTTCACCAGATGAAACAAGATGGAGGCGTCAGAGTTTAGTGATTTCTCTTTAGTCTTTGGCTGAAGAGCAGGAGCCATTTCTGCTGCTAGCGCTAGGCTAGCATGTTAGCTTAGGTTGGATTTACCAGAATGCCCTGCACTGAAGTCCGCTTGCTTTTGGAGCGGTCTCCGGTCCGCTTGGCTTTCACATTCAAACTGAACCCAGACTAAGGTCTGGAGGACCAGAGGACCAGAGGTCAGAGGTCGATTAGCATTCACACCAACTGGACCAGACTTTGACTAGGCAGATGGACTGGAGTTGGATTAAGGTGGACTGAACAGAGCCGGAGGGAATGATGCCGCCTTAAAAAGCTCAAGAACCTGTTAGAGAAAGCCGGTTCTGTTCTGTGGGTCATAATATAAAAACATGATGGACATGAAGGAGCGAGTCTTCAGTCAGAAGCGTCTGCAGACTCTGTCCTACAGACTGCTACAGCAGCAGACATCAGCCTCAACAAGAACACCCAAATCCCACTTTTGGTTAATGGATGATTTTTTAAATTAAGTTTGTTACTGAATTAAATAATTTTAGTACAGAAACAAAAATAAACACTAAAAAATCTGATTTTACACCGAAAAGAAAAAAAGAGATAAAAATCTGAATAATGAACAGATCTAACAATAAATGTTAGGAGTGGGAAGAATCGTCCTTCAAACATTCATTTATTATTCAGAGGCTGATGAATGAGGCTGCTGCTGAACCGGCCGGCCCGGTGTCACTCTGCCCCTCAGGAGGTCAACAGGCTCGGCGTTGAACCCACAACCCCAAAGGCGGCAGAGTTTCTGAAAGAGGCGGCCGAGTCCGGCCCGCTGCATTCTTCACACGTCCAGCAGCAGAAACCATTAAGAAACAGACAAATCACTCAATTAAAGCGGCGCGGTGAGGACTTCTGTTGAGCGTCACGTTTAAATCACGGCGACTCTTATCTGGGATAATTCCATTAGAACCCGGACGAGAGGACGAGAAGGCAGTCTGGGAATTATTCCATGTAGGCTAATTCAGCTGTCTGGAGCCGGATGGATGGAAGTCATTTGGCTGGAATGAGAATAATGATTGTGGTGGAGGAAGATGGAGGCCGCAGGATGGAAGGGTTATAGCCGGGGAGTCCAAGCTGCGGGTCGGGGGCCATTTTCAGCCCCCAGGCCGACTTTCTACGTCCTGATGCAAATGGAGACGTTTTATATTTAATCACTGCAGACATTTCATACCAAATAAAGTGGCTTATATCTGATGACTTCCACTGCAAAGCGGACTTTGATGAACCAAACTCTGCTAAAATGGCTTCAGTGAAGACAGACACTGAACCAATTCCAGCTTTTACTGCAGAGACAAAGAAATTCAATCCAGTCCAGAAAAACTTACAAAATGGATTACCTTTCTTTTTTTTTTAATAAGGCAAATGGGCAGACTTCTCACTGAGCTTCAGATCTGCACTGATTACCGTCTTCTTCCTACTTTAAGTAACTTACAGGAAGTGAGGAGGGTGCAGCCGCTAATCCGCTAATGCACTAATAGCAGGGCTAACTTCCCTTTAGCAGTTTAGCTAAGTTTGAAAATGTTTAGCAAACTGAACTTTCCTTGATTTAGTAACATTGAATAAATTCATAAACTAAATTAAACACAAGACAACAAGATTGAAACAAATACAACAGCTGAGGGATTACAGAACATCTAATTATCTTGTCAAAGTTAAACTGTTGCTCAAGCAGAGATGAAGTTAGCACTTTAGCATTAGCGTCCCCTAAACACCGTGATGGTGTAGCGCTGTAGCATTAGCGTCCCCTAAACACCGTGATGTGCGCTTTAGCATTAGCGTCCCCTAAACACCATGATGGTGTAGCAGTTTAGCATTAGCGTCCCCTAAACACCGTGATGGTGTAGCAGTTTAGCATTAGCATCCCCTAAACACCGTGATGGTGTAGCGCTTTAGCATTACCATCCCCTAAACACTGTGATGGTGTAGCAGTTTAGCATTAGCATCCCCTAAACACGGTGATGGTGTAGCAGTTTAGCATTAGCGTCCCCTAAACATCGTGATGGTGTAGCAGTTTAGCATTAGCATAGCCTAAACACCATGATGGTGTAGCAGTTTAGCATTAGCGTCCCCTAAACACCATGGTGTAGCAGTTTAGCATTAGCGTCCCCTAAACACCGTGATGGTGTAGCAGTTTAGCATTAGCGTCCCCTAAACATCGTGATGGTGTAGCAGTTTAGCATTAGCGTCCCCTAAACATCGTGATGGTGTAGCGCTTTAGCATTAGCATTGCCTAAACACCGTAATGGTGTAGCAGTTTAGCATTAGCGTTCCTTGACTGCACATTGGATGCTCCTATTTTGTGGCGCAGGAAGCAGTCTACGCTGCCGGGACATTTCATTTCGCTTCTCCTCTTAGATCCACACTTGTACATTTGATTTCATACCAGGTAAAAATGTGATGTTTTTGCCCAGTTGGGGGCACCAGTGGGTCCTGAGCTGCAGGTAGCTCACCTCTCTCCGATGTAGCCGGCGGTGCACTGACACACGCCACTGATGTGGTCACACAGGCCTCCGTTCTGACACGTGCATTCCTCGGAGCAGTTGGTGCCGAACCAGCCGAAGGGGCACGGCTGGGCGCAGACCGGACCCTGACGGAGAGAGGAGCGGGTCAGAACAAACTCACTTTCTACTCTCTGCACATTTTATGGAAAATAAAGTATTATATGGGTCTAGCCGTATTCATAATTTGACCGATGATATTTCACCAAAGTCACTAATTATCTGGCACAAACGTAAATGATTTGTTTTTGCGTAATTCATTGCTAACGGATCGAGCTTCAGCTGTTGGACAGATGGATCCACATCGGACTCTAGAAAACTTTGAGCGGAAAGCCATGACTGCAAGGCTTCCAGGTTCCCAAAGCATCATACCTCCACCACCTTGTACATGGTTTCCAGATGCAGCTCTGGTAAGCTAACTCCTGCTATCCGCCATCTTGTTTCTGGAGAGAAGCGGCGTTCAAGCAGCCATGCTGGTTCAGGTCAGGCACTTTCTGCTTCTTCTTCTCTGCTGCTGCATTTTACATTCTGCTAAATCACACGCTGCTGCTAATCTCAGCCCAGATCTACAGAACGGATTATGTTTTAGTTTACTGTGACACTAAAGGTGTTCCATACAGTTTGGTGTCGCTCGGCTTTTCTCTGTTTTGTGCAGCGAGAATGTTTCTGATGGTTTGCGGCGTGGCGTGTGGTGAGGCGTGTGGCATGGCGTGTGGTGAGGCGTGTGGTGAGGCGTGCGGCGTGGCATGCAGCATGGCGTGCGGCGTGGCGTGCAGCATGGCGTGTGGCGTGGCGTGTAGTGAGGCGTGTGGTGAGGCGTGCAGCATGGCGTGTGGTGAGGCGTGCAGCATGGCGTGTGGCGTGGTGTGCGGCGTAGCGTGCAGCATGGCGTGTGGCGTGGTGTGCAGCATGGCGTGTGGCGTGGCGTGCAGCATGGCGTGTGGCGTGGCGTGTGGCGTAGCGTGCAGCATGGCGTGTGGCGTGGCGTGCGGTGAGGCGTGCAGCATGGTGTGCGGCGTGGCGTGTGGCGTGGCGTGCAGCATGGCGTGTGGCGTGGCGTGTGGCGTAGCGTGCAGCATGGCGTGTGGCGTGGCGTGCAGCATGGCGTGTGGCGTGGCGTGTGGCGTAGCGTGCAGCATGGCGTGTGGCGTGGTGTGCGGCGTGGCGTGTGGCGTGGCGTGTGGTGAGGCGTGTGGCGTGGCGTGTGGCGTAGCGTGCAGCATGGCGTGTGGCGTGGTGTGCGGCGTGGCGTGTGGCGTGGCGTGTGGTGAGGCGTGTGGCGTGGCGTGTGGCGTAGCGTGCAGCGTGGCGTGTGGTGAGGCGTGTGGCGTGGCGTGCAGCGTGGCGTGCAGCGTGGCGTGTGGTGAGGCGTGTGGCGTGGCGTGTGGCGTAGCGTGCAGCATGGCGTGTGGCGTGGTGTGCGGCGTGGCGTGTGGCGCGGCGTGTGGTGAGGCGTGTGGCGTGGCGTGCAGCGTGGCGTGCAGCGTGGCGTGCGGTGAGGCGTGCAGCGTGGCGTGTGGCGTAGCGTGCGGCGAGGCGTGCGGGCCGTACCATCCAGCCGGGCGGGCAGCAGCATTCCCCGGTCACATGATGGCAGGTTCCTCCGTTCTGACAGGAGCAGCGCTGCTCGCACATGGAGCCGTGTTTACCTGGAGGACAGGGCTCCTCACAGCTGCAGGAGACAAACAGAAACATCTTCATCTGCAGCAACGCAGCAGGGGAAAGATGCTGACTTCATCCGCTCACACAAAAATTATTATTTACATATTTCAGCAGCATAAGACAGCAGGAGAAAGATTTCCCCCTACCGAACCTCAATCTGAAAATTAGCATAAATTCCTTCCCATATCTTCATCATATATTGTTTTCCTGAGGAAAAGTTGCATGAAGACACAAATTAATGTCTCAATGCGACAAAAAAAATGTTAAAAATCTAGAATAAAAGCTTCCAGATTCTCTTTCCTCTCTATTGTGCTTTTTTTAAATCACACTCTATTTTTATAAAACATTTCAAAAAGTGTTTTACATCAACAACTGTGAACCAGTAACAAACATAACATTTTATCATAGAAATCATCGGATAAGATGATCCATGTTCCAGTTACTGTTAATCAAAGGCAGCTGTGGGTTTTCAGCTTTGATTTAAAGGAACTCAGCAGCTGCGTTTCCATAACTAATGTCCCCAAAACATGAAAACTCATACATGAAAAAGTTTTTTGCGCAATAATTCATTAAAAAACACACAGAGCCATGATCCTCCAACTACTTCCTGTTGTCTTTGTCATTTCTGCCAGTAGTAATTTTGATACTGATGTCACATCCTGGATTATTCTGAGTTTTTTTGGTGTTTTGATTCTGGTTTCTTTATTATTCTGTTTCTTTGATCAGATCAGCCTTGATGCTGTTTTACCTTTGTTCAGTTCTTCTTCTGGTGATTCTAGTTTGTTTATTTCATTTCATTTCCAGTGATGCTCTTTGTGCTTCTCTGGTGTTTTTTGTTCTCCTCTTCCCTCCACTCCCTGTGATTTTTAGTTTCATCTTTAAAGAAGCTCCCAGCTCATTTTACTCCATCTGACAAACACCAAGACGAGCAAAAAACTTTTATCAAACAAAAAAGAGTGTTTTAAATAGCTGTTTCCATTAAACAGATTTATTTTTTGATTCCAGTTCAGTCGTTATGTCGATGGAAATGCAGCTGATGCTTCGTCTGTTTTGCAGTTTTCTGGGAGTTTGTTCCAGATTTGTGGTGCATAGAAGCTGAATCCTCCCTGATTAACCAGAACCAGAAAACTGATCCAGCTGCTGCAGCAGCAGCAGTTAGCTAACCCTACCCTAACCCTAACCCTAAGCCAGTGATTTCTAAGCTAACAGTCGTATTTATTTGGTGAATTACTGTGTTTAGTTTCAGTCTGGGTTCTGGTGGAGCCACTCACAAGCTGCCGGTGTAGCCGGGCGCGCAGAGGCACTTCCCGCTCTGGTGGTGGCAGGTGGCGCCGTTGAGGCACTGGCACTCCTGCATGCAGTCTTTGCCGTAGAGGTTGTGGTGGCAGTGCTCCTCGCAGCGCCAGCCCTGGAAGCCGTCGGTGCAGACGCAGGCGCCCGTTATGGGGTTGCATTTGGCGCTGTTGCGGCACTGGCAGCGGTTGGTGCAGTGGGGGCCCCAGAAGTCGCTCTCACAGCCTGAAGAGAGGAAGAGAAGGTAAAAACCAAACACTGCCAAACAGGTGGAGAATGTGAACTTTGAACTGTCAGAATCAAATGTAGTTCAGAATGTCAACAATATTTACATTTTGGAAAATCAAAACTCAGCAGGATATCAAGAAAACTGTTGATTCTTTAATTTAGTTTATTTGTAACAGAAAGTTCAATGTTTATTGTTTGAGAATTATAAATAATTATGTTTGAGTTGGTATTTTGACAGTTTGGTCTAAAAACATTTTTGTTCTCGCTGTAAATCTTAAAGTTGCCTGTTAATTGAAAACAGTGAAGCTTGTTTGTTTGCTGCAGGTTTTGACAAATCTTCACACTGTGAGGTTTTTAACGCAGCTTCTCATCAAGCTGAGCTCCGTTCAAATCTCCTGCACACATTTCCTTGCTCTTAATTAATATTTCATAAAGGAATTTGGCTAATTATTACAGCTGATGAGACAAATTGTTTTCATGTCATGAAGGAGATTAAAATGAACCGGGGAGGCGGGCTTAAATTTATCCGCTTCTCTGCTAATTGGTTGTTTATGGATGTTTACGTCTTAAACAGCAGAAATATTTCCATATATGTCTAACGGCTTTCCTCCTGGAAAATGTCCAAACGTCGCCTGCCGGCTCCGCCACTGAGACGTTTCTCCTCTGATCCAGAACCGCCTGAGGTTCTGATCTCAATGACAAACATCAGAACACAAATAATCAGAACAGCAGCAGCAGCAGGTCCAGATGGCGTCGTCAGGCATGTTTAGGTCGTCAATGATCACATGTAGCAAAAACCATCAAAAAGTGGAACAAAAATCAAAATAAATTCAAAGTTTTCTTTCTGAATCTGAAAATGAAAACCCAGATCCGCCTGATGAAATGATTGGAACAGTTTTCATGTCCGTCATGATGACAGCTCTCTGGACCTGCTTGAGCATTCGCTCCACATTTCCCTCTGATGTTAAAGAGGACAAACGTCTCCGCCGCCTGTGTTTAGCATTCAGGTTTGAATTAGCTGCAGACTGCAGGAATCATCTGGGAGAATTAAATGTGACCTCTGCTGCTGAGGAGGAACCGTCTGCTCCAACTCTGATTGCTCCTTCATCCTGGGTGGAAACTCTCCTCTTCCTCAGATGAGCAGCAGCAGGTTATTTTGGATTAAGTTGGATCAACAGGAGGTTTATTCTGCTGGCTGAAGCTGAAGCAGAGCCGAGTGGAGACAAACTGTTCGACATGCAGCTCTGATGGATCTGCATCAGATCTTCCTCTTCACTCAGAAACTCTCTGGCTCTCAGACATGAGGACAGATGCAGATTCAGACTCTTATCGGCTTTAGAGACGCTTCACTCTGCCGCCGCAGCGAACAGACTCCTCAGATTTGTAGGGAGAAAACGAATCGAGGAGAAGAAAGATGGGAAACATGTTTCTGATCGGAGATCTGAGGGGCGGAGGCAGGAAGTGGCTGCTTCATCCATAAAACACTCGCGGTTTTCTGCTCTCAGTTTGGTGATGGGATGCTTTCCTCCAAGCTGCTCCCAATATTTACTTTACAGAAATCGTACAGTGAGGTGATGAATCATGGAAATATTCCAGAACCCGATGGGAAGCTAATGGGACGGAAAAAACATATTATTGTGTTTTATCTGAGAAAAGCACTTCTATGTTTGATGTATGATTATATGCTGAGCGCAGGGACTCTGAGTGAGCGGCCATTTGTTAGGAGGAAAACCCGGGAAACGTTGTGACCAGCGGCAGGATGAATGGAGAAGGCGATGGTTTTTTTGGAGTCACGGTGGCGCTTTCACAGATATCCTAATGCTAAATGTTTCATCAGGACTGTGGTGGACAGAGCAGACAACGCATTCATCACATCAACACTCCTCCTTTTCAATCTTTCCCTAATTCACTTCCTCCTGTCCGCCGTTTCCTCCTCCCGTCCTTCTCTCCAAGACTCAGAGTTTCTGCTCACTTCCTCTAACTAGTGAGCCGGCACAGTCAAATCCTTTATCCTCACACCGCCTCAATTATTCAGCAGCAAAGAGTCCAAATCAAGTGACTAATGACTTTGATCAAGAGTAGCTCGCTGGCACTAAGGAGAACTTTCTGCACTAAATTAAGAGCAGTATAATATGGGCTGGCAAAGGCCAACTGCTGCAGGATCATTTGGAGGTTTGTCCACAGCGGCTCTCACCTCTCAACGCCAATAAAAACCCACAAGCTGCTGATTCTCTCCGGTTTCTGAGAAAAGCGCCGCAGAGACCAGAACGCATCTCCGACCATCAGAGCTGCGTAAAATAACGACAGCAGAATAATTCACAGTAAAATAACTGGAGAGATGCACAGACAGAAACAAGCTGGTTTTGACCCAACCATGAACTCAAAAGTCTCATTTTCTCTGGTCAGTGAACGCATCTTAGTCCTTTCAGGCTGGATGTGAAAGACACACAGCTGATGAGGGAAGTGAAAGTTTCCTAGCATCGGTGATGATTGGGCATTTCACCCGGAAGCACTGAAACTTCAAACAAAATGTTGCAATCATAAAAAACAAGCAAAATGGAAAACGCTGCAAACTCCCTTCGCTAACGGGAAGTCCTCCAGACCACTAGGGGCAGTGGTCTGGAAGGGACAGCAGCATATTTACGCTGGCATTATTACAGACTCCAGACTCCCCCTAGTGGCCTGGAGGTCTTATGTTTGCAGAGCGAGTTCATGTCGTTCAGTGGTGGGAACATTTCAGCGCTAATAGCAGAGCTAAGTTTTTGTTTAGCACTTTAGCATCATTAGCTTCTGCTCAAAGCCGTTTTGGTGTCGCAGCAAAACGTTAGCAGAGCTAATGTTTATGATTTGCTAACGTAGCTAGCTTTTCGGTTGCTGGCAATAAGCAGCTTTTTCCTTTTGCTTCCGTTTCCTGCAGCTGCAGCATTTTTTATTTGTATACATTTTTGATGTTTGTGTTTTATGGAGTTCGCATCATTCATGTGTTTTTATGCACATTTTGTCTTTGATCAACCTGAATGAGACTGATGTCTACGACTGATACAATGGCCTAGTCAAAGTACAGAACTCAGTTCCTGATTGAACTGAAGCAGCAGTGGAAGTTCCTCCATGACGGCGCCTGATAAACCCGACAGGAAGTGATAACTCAGCTGCTGGTTTCTGTAAACGCCTCAGACGTTGTGACTCTTTCCTCCATGTTTCGCTGCATGTTTGGAGGAAATAAAACATGTTCAGGAAGCTTGTAATCATCAGCGGTTCTGCCTGCTGGGCGGTGACCATCCCACCGACTGACAGGAGGCTGAAACCGAGCAGCATCAACGTCTGATCCAGACAACGCAGACAAACAAAACCCAGAGGAAGAGAAGGATGGATTTACAAAGGAGGAATGAAAGGAAAGCAGCCGTGAAGGTGAATAATGGACTCAGCAGGACGAACTGAAGACAATTAGAGATTTAAAGGTTCACAGGAGGAATGAAGTCCAGGACGAGTCGGAGCCGATTTCAGGTAAATCCAGATTTAAAGAGTCGCAGCGTTTTGCTTCTCCTGCAGGAAGGAAACTTCAGCAGCTCAGAGAGAAACGACTTCAAGAAATTAAAACTGCCGCTTTGTTGTTTTTACAGAAACAAACTGAAACTAATTCCTTCCTAACGTTGCAGTCAGCAGGACTTAAGGCGACGTGATGATCCTGTTTGGTTCTGATCCGTCCCATCACGACTCTGAAGGCTGAATCTGGACTTAATGCAGTTTGATCAGGAGGAGCTGCTGCTGCTTTTAATCAGGAAACGGCTGCAGAACCACGACTCCACCAATATCACTCATTTCTACTCATGCAGCGACTGAAAGCCTCGGTCAGGCCGGCCGCGTGTTCAGCGCCCAGCCTGGCGACTCTTGAGCCAGGAGCTGGAATCAAACCCGCAGGCCTCAGATCAACAAGATGGAATCATCAAACGTTCAGGTTTTATTCTGCTGTCAGTGCTAAATGACATGCTACGTAGCGTTTCCTAAGGCATACCACAGGGCTGTGTGTTGGTTCACCTGACTCTCCTGTCTGTCTGTCATCGTTTCTTTTTGTGGAAACTTAACGCTCTGGGACAAAGTGGCAAAAGTCATAAAATATGAAATGACGGATTTGCTTTTAGAAATTCAGAACTCTGCTTCAGGCTACATTCTCACTCAGATCTGACTTTTTCAACGCAGTCTGATGGTTTCATGATCTGAGCTGCTTCCAGATCAATCGGAACTGAATGCCATAGTTTTCAGAGCGTCTGCAGCTGAACGCTCAGGTGGCATTTTATCCGACAGACGGTGAGACTGGACGGAAACAACGCTGGAAACAATCACAGTGATGAAAGCACCGAGTCAGTGAACGCATCACATCCAAACAGGACCGGGTCAGAACCGGGTCAGAACCACTAAAGCTTGTTTGCTGTTAGCGGTTAGCTTTCTGACTGCTGTCGCTCTCAACAGCTTCAGAGTCGGCGGCCATCTTTACTGCCATGCAAAGAGCGCCACTGGAGGACGGCTACGTTCTTCTTCCTGGGTCGCTTTGGGTCGGAACCGTTCGCCCTGACGTCTGTCTGGTCTGACCAGGAGGAGGAGCGTAGAAATAATTAGATTTCAGCAAAAAGTTACAATTTGAGCCTCAAGAGTAGCAGAAAAAGGTTTTTCTGCTTTTCTTCTGAATCATGTCAGTTTTGGTTCTCCATACAGAATGAACTTAAATAAATGTAATTAAATCAAAAGCAGATTTTTAAGAGTGAAATTTTGGAGCATTTCTTGTTCCTTCACTCATTAATGAGCGTTTGGGGTGAAATGAACCTCATTAGTTCATTTTCAGCTTTAAAAAACATTCAAATAAAAATCTAAATTTAGACGTTTATTTGATTTGTTTCCTTCTCGTTTGAAGCTGAAGAACAAACATGAAAAATGAGCAACAAAAATCTGAACTCAGTTCATTAACATTATTTTTACCATGTGGTGCATTTCTTTGTCCATTGCAGTTAGAATGACTTTAATGTTGACTCGAAGTCGTGTTTCTTGCTTCGTAGACATTTGACCTGCAGCAGGTTGTTTCCATCTTTACATGTTTCGTCACATTTCCAGGCAGCTGATCTCCACAGTTCAGGTGAATTTTCTGGCGCTGCGACGTTTCTGGGGCCGAATGTTTCACCGATTCACCTGACATGGAAAACCTGCTTATGATGTGAGTCCATCTCATGTTCTGCAGCCGATTTGTCCTCTTTGCTTCATTTGCCTGATTTATTCAAGCAGACTAAATAAAAGCAGCTCTTTGCTCAATCCACACAAACTCACTTCAGAAGAGCAAAAGCTTGGAGGAAAATCCACTTTTTCACCCATTTGACCTTTTTAACTTCACTGAGTCGCAAAACAAAGTTTGTATTAAAGTTTTTGCTTTAATATTTCACTAGTTTGAATTGTTCTTGGTAAAGTGCAGGGAGAATTGATGCTGTCATTAAATCCTGTTTCAATGGATTTCTTCCATCGTCCATGAAACAAAAGGAGCTGAAAGGTTTGATTAGTTTCACTGGACGAAGGTCCAGGAGCCAAAAATGGCCCCAAACAAACACACCAACAGAATAAACCTCCTGCTGTAAATTTAATCCAGCCTCAGATTTAATCCCAGAAGCAGGATTACTGCAGCAGAGACCCACAGCACCACACATCCTCCTCCTCACTCCCATCATAAACACACTCTGTTTATGATAGAAAATGTTTTTACTGTAAACACTCCCAAACAACCTGCAGGGATCTCCTGGTTGCTATGGAGACCAGGTGATCCCCCCCCCCCCCCCCCCGGCCCTCTCTGTAAGCCCCGCCCTCTCTGTAAGCCCCGCCCTCTCTGTAAGCCCCGCCCCTTTATTTGTTTAAATCATTTTGAAATCCTTCAGTTTCCCATAACATTTTATGTTATGCTTTTTAAAATGTCACCAAAAACAACACAACATGAATTTTGGCTGCAGCAAACAGAAAGTAAAGGCTGCAGCTAGCAGGCGGTTTCCTGCCTCTGGTAAGGCGCAGACTGTAGCCGGGTCGGGTCGCGACCTCAGGACTTATTCTGCAAAAGTGTTTCCGATTCCTCTAAGAGGAAAAACCACGTCAAGCCAAACATCGAGGAACGAATTTTGTATAAAAAGCGTCAGTGAAAATAAAGGATGTTCAGGTTTTCCTCCAGTTCAGAGCAGAACTGGAAATGAAGTTTCCCAGATTTTATTAAAGTTTGCAAAGCGTCCAGCCTCATCTCAGCGCTGATAGCCTCTCGCTGAAACGTCTGAATGAAGCATTAAGCAACATTAACGTCTGAAAGTCTCTGCAGACGAATCGCTGCTCCTCCTGCTGCGTCTTTGTTTTAAAGCCGAGTTAAATCAGTTGAGCTTCAGAGCTTTTTGTTCCACCTGCACTTTTGCTGCCATTGTTCAGGTTGTCCTGCTCTTACATGCATGTCTTTTATTTCTGGACTTATCGATTCATTAGAGCTTCCTGTTTGTCTCCCTGCAGCACCATTAACGCTCCTCCGTCCCCGGCCTCTGAAAGGACGCGTCTCCGCACGTCTTTTATGTTCGCTCCTCTTCTTTTATCAATATTCATGTGCAATGAAGATATTTTTTTTTTCCTTTAATGTTCCTCAGGTTGTTCAACCAGCTGACAGGAGAATGAAACATCGGCTCTTTATTAGAGTTTAGCTTCGGTTTACTTACAGATGTGTGAACATCTGGACCCACAAACAGAAACGTCACCCGAGATGCATGGAAGCAAAAATGATTCAGATAAATTAACCTTTTAATGCAGCAGTGGAATCTAACGCCGGCATCTTTAGAAACTTTAAACCTGGACTTCCTGTTTCCACAAGACATAAAATGATGCAACACAAACCCTGTTAGTGTATTCAAAATGAGAAAGACAAGAGAGCAGGTCAGTGACTGAGTGAAATGATGAAAACTGTTTGCTTTTTTCATCTTTTCTTGTTTCTCAAATCAAACTCATTTGTTCATTTTCAGTTTTATGCAGCAGCTTAAACTGCAAATACAACAGATTGAAATAAAGTTTCTCAGTTATAAATCTAAAGATTTATGTAAATTTTTCTCTTCCAGAAAAAATTAAGCTGCAAACTTTTCAAGAAACTCAGTTAATGATCATTATTTTTAATATTTGATTGATTGTTATAGTTTAGTTAGAAGTAAAAAGCATTTAGTAGACTAATAATTAAATGAATCCAGAGCTAGTGATTAGCTCTCATTGACAGAAAATCAGACTCATCAACATTCAGATTATTTATGGACGCTTCATTTTGCTGCGTTACAATCAGAACTGTCCTGTTGTTGGATTCTTCATGCTTTTTTAATTTCCAGCTCCACTTTACAGGAAGTCCTGCTGCGTCCGTCAGCCGCTGACAAATGAGTCAACAATGAGAAGCAGCAGGTGGGGGAGGGGCACTGGAGGTAACCGTGTCAACGCAGCTGAGTTATTAGGAGACAGATGACCCACATGCAAACAAGCAGGCTGCTGTTTAATTCACAGCCATTGATTTCCTTTTTCCAATTAATAATTGTAATTAGAGGCAGCATATTTCAGCCGGACGGTCGATGGCGCCGCGCCGCGCCGCCGGACAGCCGGGATGGATGACACACTTCCCCGCTGCCAGGCCTGGAGTGAGGCGTCAGTTTACTGTGACACTGACGTGTGTGTGTGTGTGTGTGTGTGTGTGTGTGTGTGTGTGTGTGTGTGTGTGTGTGTGTGATGGAGGTTTTCCTGTTAATGAGGCCATTTTCATGTCCAGATAATAAGCGGGGGAAGTGGCCGCGCGTTAATCAATGCTCAGGTCTGCGGGCAGCCGCCGCTTCAGGACGCTGCGTGTTTTCTGGCGCTAAATAATTGCCGCCATTAGCGCTCGTCAACAACTTTTGGTGTGGGATGATGCATGAGATGAGACAAGCTTTCACTTCATCACTTAATGGTATCTGTGTGCGTTCGGCCCGCGCTTTCTTCTTGGGTAATTGTATTTTAATGATCTCTTTTTACGCAAACTTGGAGCATGAATCTGAGATCAGGTGTCATGGCTGCTGGCGTGCGGCTGTCCTCCCACCGACCCGCCCGAGAATCTGCAGAGGTGATGGTGTCATGCAGGAAGATGGGAAACTGAAGAAGGTTTAACACGGTTCCCTAAACCTTCTGGATCATAGAATGATTTAAAACAGAAGAAAGGAAACCAGGAAAATCTCTGAGCAAGAAAAATGATCAAAGAATCTCCAGACGAGAAAAAATTTTGAAACACTGAACTAATTAAAACCAGGAAAGACTGAAAACATTTCAGTCTGAACTAATGAAACAACCAGAGAGAAAAACATCCTCATCCCTACAGAACAACACGGTGGAGGCAGCATCATGCTGCGGGGATGGAGTCTGTCAGCTCTCTCCCTCCGTTTGACGAGTTTGGCTTCGAGAGAGAAAAGTTTTTTTTTCAGCAGGTTTTGTATCTTATTGCAACCAGATTGTTAATCAATCAATGAGTTTTGCAACTCACAGCGAGCAACTTTCTTCTTTCGCAGGTTTCGCATGTCGTTGGAAGGTTTTCTAATGAGAAACGTTCTCTTTAAAAAGATTTATTCTAATTTATTTCCAGTGATTTTCTGTACTTCAGGAATCAAGTTCAAGCAGATTGTTTTCAGAGCTGAAATAAAAGCTGCTGTGAATCTTTACAGTCAACCGGTGAATAAATCCGAGAAGCAGCGAGTCGCTCTGCGTTCAGCTGCAGTCCTGCTCAACTTTCCTTCCAGCTCAATGTGAAGGGAAGCTTTTGCTCTCATTCTGTTTCTGAGCGCGTCGCGTCCTGCAGGACAGCCGCTCCATAAAAGGGTCAGTCGAGTGTCATCGTAATTCCACGGCTGGAGTGGCTCTCCGTCCGGCTTCAGGGCATCGGCAGCAGACAACAGAGCGGCTCTCACGCGCCGGCCCTTCACCGAGGTCAAGACCGCTTCAAGTGTGAAACGACCGCAGGAGAAGAAAGGAACCAGCGTGGCGGCCATTTTTACTCTCTTCTTCTCCCAGCAAATGTAAAGTGGAGAAAGAAGGCTGATGAATAATTCCAGTCCATTTTCAAAGTCAGAGGAGAGGAGAGGAGAGAGAGGAGAGGAGAGGAGAGGAGAGGAGAGGAGAGGAGAGGAGAGGAGAGGAGAGGAGAGGAGAGGAGAGGAGAGGAGAGGAGAGGAGAGGAGAGGAGGCGAGGCCTCTTCAGCTGAAAGGCCGTAAACAAGCCCCTGTGGAAATTAATCAGGAAGAAATGGAGAGGAAGATGAAGAAGATGAGGAAGAGGAGTGAACGCCGAGTGGTCGACCCGTTAGCTTCCTTAATAGCGTGTCCGTCATGAGTTTGGGCTCCCCAGCTGCAGGTGGAGGATGGGTAATGAAAAGGTTTCTGAGGTGACGAGGTGGCCCTTCCTCGCTCCTCTTCCTCGCTCCTCTTCCTCTGAGACGCTGAAGATTGATGGAGGAAGAAGAGTTTGATAGGAAAACAACGGTCTGGTTTCAGAAACATAAACTGTGGCTTCATAATCAAACGGCTGCAGAGCGACAAAACGGAAAACATTCTCTGAATCCGGCCATGTTTGGTCGCATTTTAATTGACAAAACATTTTCAATTCAGAGACAAGTCTTATTCTATCCAGTCTTATTCAGGGAGCATCTGTAGAAATGTGGGAGCTGACATTAGCATTAGTTGCTACTATTTAGCAATGAGATGCTATTTTAGGCAGTAAAGAGGACATGGTTCACTCCAGCTGCGGTGTGGCCTAGTCAAAGTCTGGGCTTAGACGTGACCTTCAACATGCAGTTCCTGCCAGAAAACCCTCGGATGTGTCTGAATTAAACACATTCAGTAAAGTAGAGGAGGTCAAGGGTCATCCAGGTGAGGATGAGCAAACATTTTAACACTGACCTGCTTCCTGAACAGATGAAGGTTTGACAGTGAAATGCTGCCATGTGATGTCATCAGCTGGTTCTTATCAGACATGTTCCTGGTGCTGCTGCCGGTTAGACGCCGAGGTGTGCTGCTGCTGCCTGACCTCTGATTAGCTCCTGCTGCTGAGGAGAGAGAGGTCAGAGGTCGCAGCTGAAGCCTCTGAAGGAAGTCGGGACTGAAACGGTCCTCTGACCTTTGTGAAGACGCCCGACTCCAGCATAATGAACAGGATGAAGTTCCTCTCAGCTTCCGTCTGAAATGTTCATCTAAATTGTCAGAAAAGATTCTGACATTTGGGCCAAAACGCTTCAGGAATCAGTTGCTCTGCAATCAAAACCATTTCCGAAAAAGAAGCCGCAGAAATTCCTCCAAACACCCGCAGTGACATTTCAGGCTCTGTAATTCAGCCGACCGGCAGGAAACGCTGAAGGATCGTTTTTCTCCGACCCAGCAGGAGGAACCGGGCCTCCCAGAGCTGGTCTCTGTCGGATGCTGCGGTGAAATTTGATTAAAAAGTTTTGTTGGTAAATTAATTTTGAGCAAACACAGAGGGGGGGGAAAGGGAGAGCATGCTGATGCAGCTGCAGGCAGTAATTGGACTTGGCAACAGGGGGAACCTGGATGTTCTGCAGGTTCTGCTGAGTCCGGGTCCATCTGGACGGATCAGGACCGCCAGCGCGGACGCTCAGAGGTCCTGGTCCGTTCATTAAAGTCTGATTGAAGATGTCTGTTTGCAGCCAATTTCAGGTGTGAGTGTAAACGTTGTGTTGGGGGCGTGGCCAGCCGTAGCTTGTTTGGATTTAAAGTGACAGAGGCCCTGAAACAGGAGAACTGAACTGGCTGAAATCTGATTATATAAGAATGATTTTGTGCATAAAATACTTTATAACCCTGATAGATCTATAACAACCTGTCAAATCGGTCAGCTTTAAAGCGACACTGATAGGCGATGAGATGCTAACGCTACAGGTGGAGCTACTCCACAGAAACAAAATGCAAAGCTACAATGGGAGCTTTGCATCTTGGGAGCTTCATTTCCGCCAGTTCGCTTTAACCCAACTCCAGTCCATCTTTCTAGTCAAAGTCCAGTTCAGTTGGAGAGGTATAAAAGCTACTTGACCTCTGATCTCTGGTCCTCCAGACCTCAGATGGGGTCGATTTGAATGTGAAAGCCAAGCGGACCAGAGAGCGCTCCAAAAGCAGGAAGCGAACTACAGTGCAGGGCATTCTGGGTAAATCCAACCAAAGCTAACATGCTAGCCTAGCGCTAGCAGCAGAAATGGCTCCTGGTCTTCAGCCAAAGACTAAAGAGAAATCCTCCAACACTAAAATCTGACGCCTCCATCGTGTTTCATCTGGTGAAGAAGGAAGTTGCTCTCAGCGTCTTCAATGGTTCTTGGTGCAGCGCCCCCACAGGCCAGAAGGGGAACAGGTTGCTTTGACTCAGAACCACAGCAGCTGGAGATGTTAAATGTTCTGGTCCAAAAAGAACTGGACTATCAGGAGGGAAACATCCTAAATGACTGCAGTGAAACTTCCAGTCTGCTATAAACATGCCAGTTTCTTCTGAATGGGGTCCAAGAAGGGACAGAACCCAGCGGATGATCCAGATAATGGTGGCTGACCTCGCCGTTTCACTCGTCCAACGCAGGCAACAGGTCCTGTCTGCCTAATGACGCTTGTGTTAATGAGCAGCGATGAAGAGGCGGGGAGGAAGAATCCAGATTAAACCAACGAAAACAGAGAGATAAAAACATCTTTGGGTTCAGTTGGATGTTTAACGGCGCGAGCGTCTCACAGCGTCTTAACGAGACAATTAAAACTCGCTTCAGAGAAGAAGACCTCGCCGCTCTGAGGACAGGATTTTCCAGTCGTTGCTGAAAGTTTCATTTCCAGTGAGAGCAACAGAGAGGGAGGTGAAAAGGTTTCCACTGGCTCTCATTAACCTCCCAGCCAGAACTGGACCGGGCTGGGGGTCGGCACAGGGTCTGGGAGAAATGCTGACTCCCTGATTTAAGACACAAGACAGAAGGAAACATCAGCAGGGACAATTTTCTAAACGGAGAGCTGCAGCTAATGAAGGCTGTGATGCCAGGAAGAGGTAAAATCCAGTGGTCACTAAACATTAATTAATCACATCTTCATCAACAAAATAATCAACGTTTTCAATTCAAACCCATTTAAACTGTTAGTTTAATATAGTAGTAAGAGTCAGGTCGAAGCGGACTGGAGTCGGGTCGAAGCGGACTGGAGTCGGGTCGAAGCGGACTGGAGTTGGTTTGAAGCGGACTGGAGTCGGGTCGAAGCGGACTGGAGTCGGTTTGAAGCGGACTGGAGCCGGGTCGAAGCGGACTGGAGTCGGGTCGAAGCGGACTGGAGTCGGGTCGAAGCGGACTGGAGTTGGTTTGAAGCGGACTGGAGTCGGGTCGAAGCGGACTGGAGTCGGGTCGAAGCGGACTGGAGTTGGTTTGAAGCGGACTGGAGTCGGGTTGAAGTGGACTGGAGTTGGTTTGAAAGTGGACTGGAGTCGGGTCAAAGCGGACCGGAGTCGGGTCGAAGCGGACTGGAGTCGGGTTGAAGTGGACTGGAGTCAGTTTGAAGTGGACTGGAGTCGGTTTGAAGTGGACTGGAGTCGGGTCGAAGCGGACTGGAGTTGGTTTGAAGTGGACTGGAGTCGGTTTGAAGGGGACTGGAGTTGGTTTGAAGTGGACTGGAGTTGGTTTGAAAGTGGACTGGAGTCGGGTCAAAGCGGACCGGAGTCGGGTCGAAGCGGACTGGAGTCGGGTTGAAGTGGACTGGAGTCAGTTTGAAGTGGACTGGAGTCGGTTTGAAGTGGACTGGAGTCGGGTCGAAACGGACTGGAGTTGGTTTGAAGTGGACTGGAGCCGGGTCGAAGCGGACTGGAGCCGGGTCGAAGCGGACTGGAGTCGGGGTGAAGCGGACTGGAGTTGGTTTGAATCGGACTGGACATGGATATTGGGACTGATGCAGCCTTAGTGACTCCAGCCTGGATTGACTGACAGGTGGAAGTTTATGGTTGCATATTTACTCTGAAAGCAAGAATCTGAAGAAGAGTCAGATGAAAAACGCGGAGCGTTTTGATCAGGCGGAGCAGCAGGACTGACTCATAACTCATCAGCTCCTGATCCTCAGCTCTGGACCTGAATATCAGCAGAGGAGACATGAAGACACGAGTATCAGGCGCTTTGTCTCCTCTCAGCTGCTAATTAACTCCATCAGTTTAACTTTCTGCTCTGACTTCACCGCAGGGGAAATGTAAAACACCGGCGCATCCCGGGGGCCCGACGCTCCGGCTGAAGCCCTTGAACTCTGTGACCCCCCCGATAAAAACACTAACTAAGGAAGGCGAGCGAGCGCCGGGGTCTAATTGATACAGGAGGTAATCTTCATGAAGGGCCGCTGCTCCTTTTCAGCTCCTGCCGGGGCTTACTTCATGCCTCCCAGAGTCAATTGCTTGCTGCAGGTGGAATTGGCTTCTTTTTGTCTCCCAGAGGAGGGATGACCTTCCCATCCCATTCAGAGCGCCGAGGCGCTGCCCCGCACCGCCGGGGATAGACGACTCAGGAATCCTGTCACGTACGTCTGCAACCTGTCGCCTCGCTTTACTCCAGGCTTCTTTAAAGTGTTTCACCTTGCAAAGCTGCAGCTTTTCCCTCCTGGAGCTTCTTTATCAGCTGCGTTTCATGAACAAATGTTTGGTGATGCAGGAGGAACGGCTTTAATCTGGGACTCAGCTGCTGTAAAGCACATTTTAAAGTTCATTAAGCAATCAGGAAGTGACGCATTGACTTTTAATATAAAGAGAAAACTATTATTAATCATAACAAGTATTTAAAAACAACATGAAAGGCTTAAAGAGGCTTTTTAAAATTTAATTTAAACTTATTAGAAAGAAGACCTTTCATCCTCAGAAGTTCATTTCAAGGGTTGCAGTTTGTAACAAATAATTTTAATAATTTGTTACAATATATAATAAGCAAATATGTATTGTTAAACGTTATAATTTTACTATTTAGTAAATAGCTAATATTACATATTTATAATTAGTTTTTCCAAATTTATAAACCACCAACATATACTATGTAATATATTATATATAACAATAAAAGGACCTATTTTTATATTTAATTTATTAATATAGTTACATAAACATATATGAACAATGTATAATAAATATATGATTGTTATTTTATTATTGAATAATTTTAATAATTCAGTCATTTAATATAAAATACTTATATATTTATTCTTTAACATTGTAATATATAATATTCAGCACCATATATTTCTCATAATATGATTATGATTTAATATGGTTGAATTTGTTATATTAATTTATTATTACATATTTATTACTATTATAACTATTATTTTAATTTATTTATATGTTTAATTATTTTATCTAATTTATTTATTGATGCATAAATCAGTTTTTTATGAATAAAAAGGTAAAAAAGAAGCAACAGCATGTTCTGTTTTTGTGCCTGAATGATAAGATGATGAACTGGTTCATGTTCAACAGTCATTTCAGGGATCAAGTCTTAAAACAGATCAGTTGAAAGTGAGCAAAGATGTGTCTCCATGTTGCATTTCTGAAGATTTTCTGCATCAGTCTGCTTTCTGCTGCCGCTCCCACAAACATGGAGACTTTTTTTTTTTATCTCCGTCGCAGTCGAAGCAAAGCAAGCTGATGATGCAACGCAATAAAATCCTGCAGGGCCAGAGGTGGCGGCATGAAGCAGAAGTTAGGAGACTGAAACAAACTCTGGGCCACTGGGAAAGCGTTTCCTGCAGACTGATGTGTTCTCCTGCTGGAGGAAGTGACAGCATGAAGGAACACACACGTGCCAGGAGAGATGAAGAGCTGCAGATCCATCACTCTGCAGCTCAGAGCTGCGCTGTGGCATGGCGATAAGGAGCGAAGCGATCCACAGCCGGACCTTAACGGGATTTTTCCAACGCTTTGGAGGTAAACTGGAAAAGTCAGCTGAATAGAAACATCCAGGCAGGATTTCAGATTCCTTGTGTTCAGGGAATATTTTCTTTTTTTCCACCTGCATCAATCAGACCAAACAGAGGCAGATGCTGCTGCTGCTGCTGCTGCTGCTGCTGCTGCTGCTGCTGCTGCTGCTGCTGCTGCTGCTGCTGCAGCTGCTGCTGCTGCATCCTCTTGTTTCCCTGCAGGTCCTGATGGCTGAACATGTTCAGCCTCCTGTTGCTCTTTATTAGGATGAATAATCACACTTTTCCTTTTTCCATCTCAGACTGTCCAGTTTCATCCATTAAAGGAAAAACAACCAAACAGAGCAGCTGATCAGTAAAAAGGCATGTTAGAGTAAACTGCTGAGACGTCTGTTTCCATGACAACAAATGGAAACCTGTGCGGACTTTAAAACTGTGCTAATAAAAGAGCAGCAGGACACTGAGCTCTCAACCTTCTGATGGAGTGTAATGTCTGACAAACCATCAAGATTTCAGCTGCAGAGTTCTCGAGCTTCAACAAACCTCCACAGAACTTCAATTAGAGGAACAAACTCTCCCAACCAACCAGAGACCAAACCAGAAGCCAAACCTCTGCATCCATCCAGGGACCAAACCAGAAGCCAAACCTCTGCATCCATCCAGGGACCAAACCAGAAGCCAAACCTCTGCATCCATCCAGGGACCAAACCTGAAGCCAAACCTCTGCATCCATCCAGGGACCAAACCAGAAGCCAAACCTCTGCATCCATCCAGGGACCAAACCTGAGCCCATCCAAACACCGAACCGCTCCAACTACAGACCAAACCTCTACATCAAGAGTTTTCTGGGCCTCAGTGAGTTAATGATCATGTCCAAGTTCATTGTCCCATTTATAGTTTCCAAATTCAACATGTTTCCCTGTGAGGAGGAGTCCGTCCTGCAGGCAGATGACCCAACCCATACCATGGTGCAACCTCCCACCATCAGAGACTGAGTGTTGGGACTCTGATGGTTCTGATGGTTCCTGCTTTTCCACCAAACATCTGGAGCACTGACCCGTCCATGTTCCACTGGGTGACGGTCCTCCGAGCCCAGAGAAGCTGCTTCCTGCTCTGAGGAAAAAAGCAAGCTAGCGATAGCTCTCATGCTAACATTAGCCTTGTAGCTAATATAAGTATTTCAGCAATTTTTTATGTATTACCTATGGTTAGCGGTTGTCGTCTGTCACATACGTAACTAAACAATCAAATTAAATGACATTTAATAATGTAAAGGTGACCTCTAATGCTTCCATGAACAGGTTTGGACAAGTAGGCAGAATTTCCTCGACAGGACAGTTTGTTTTCCTTCCATCCAGATGGTTTTGTTTTAACAATTTGAAGTTTAGGACTCCAAAGTTTGATGGACAGGAAACATCATTTTACCTCCAGCGAGCCCCATAGCTCACAAGGCAGGCAATAACACCAACTACTGGATCCAGAACGACAGACTAGGATTTCTGATGGTTTCTGTGGGCAATTTTTTCCGACAGTTGGAATGTTTTCCGTCTTCCAGATGGAAAACATCCAAACAGAAAGTCAGCATGGCTCCAGATCCCAGGTGACCTCTGAAAAACCTACCTGACTTCACTTGTAACCCTGAAAAACATCAAATAAAATAATGAAGTTTGTTCTGAAAACTTTTACTCCACACTTCAAAAGTGAACTTCCACAGCTTTATTTTGTTTATTGATACCGATGTTCATCAGGTGTGATTAAAAACTGTTGATCGATGAATCCCTGACAGCTTCGCTAACTCATCACACCTGCTTCATGTTTCCAACCAGCCGGTCTGCAGCACCGACACATTACGCCTTTATCAACACATATTACAGCTAAATTAAAAAAATACTGCAAACATCATGAAGGAGGCGGCTCTCATCCAGAGTTAAAGCGGCAGTACAGACCAAACATGACCTCAGGATCCGTCTTCTAAAACATCTGAAAATCAGCTAAACTCAACATCTGTGTCAGAGGAAAGATTCGCTCTCACTGCGCAACTGAAGAAATTTTGCTGCAGGTGGAAAACAGATAAAAATGTTTCCCACCTGCAGATTCACCTGAGGAACAGATGAAGGTGTTAAGATGAAATAAACTACCACAGAAGGAGATGGAAACTTATGTCATCCTGAGTGTTTGGTTTCTTTTTCTTCTCTCTAAGAGGGACTTTGTGGCCAATCAATACTTCATCGTTCACCTCGGTGAAGATTTACCTAACCTCTGCTGCAGCCCAGCAGGGACAATAAAAACAGATAAACAAAGACAGAGCGCGGGCGCTGAAGGGGGCTCATTAAGAGCCGATGGACCCCAAATCCCTCTTTAACAAACACACACACACATTCCCTTCAGTTTAGATACAGCATTTAAAACTCCTACCACTTCCAGTGTAATTTTAACCAAAACACAATTTAGCTACCAGTTTGTAGTATAAAAGTCTCATTACTAAGAATTTAAACAATTAATTTACTTACGATTGTTGACTAATGGCTTATTAGATTAAAATTATTCCAATAGATTAACTTATAACTTCCACTTACTGTTGTAGTTTGGCTGCCATCCCACAGAGGGCGCCACTGGTCATCCATAAGAAGACCCAGTTGTTACAGAAATTAAGATGGCAGCCATATTAGATTGGGAAAGTGGGATGATAAATTCTCTTCCTACAGCTCTGAATAGAAATGTAAACCCTCTACAAACTCCAAAATTACCAATGTGCTTCGAAGTCAATAAAGTCTGCGCTCTTTCTCACTGACAAAACATCTGCATGAATATTCCTCTGTTCATGAGGATTAAGTGCTTCACGTTTTATTTCACTCTTTTATTTCTCAATTCAGCAACTGAGGAGGTTACTGTTTTATTATATCTTCTAAATATATCTAAACTTAATGTGAAAAAAAAAACAAAATTGTTAGTTTATTCAGTTAGTTGTTAATAGACAAAAAATAAAGATAATTGCTTCATGTTATGGAATGACAGTCGACCTTAATACAAGAAAAAACTCAGGTTTTTAAGAAAAATGTCGCTCATAAATCAATTGTTGGGATCTATCACCTTCAGATTAACTCAATTGATAACCTCTGTTTTGTACAAATGCACAAAATATAATGATAGGACTTTTATTTTGATGGCCACGATTGCTTTCATAATAACAATTGTTCATTAAGAAAGCAATAGACCCCCATTTGCTGATATGCCTCAGCAAATGTGTTGAATACCTTTGAAGAACTTAGTTTAGCATTTAAATATGACTAATGTTAAAAAAGGAAAAAAAAGCTAAATCCAGAGTTTTCTACAAGACATAGATTCCTTTCTATTTCTCTGCTGAAATCGAGCGTACAGCTGTGCTTAGTGTGGAGAACATATAATAGTGTTTAAAGATTACAATTTCACCCGCAACCATGAGATGAAACAAGAAAGAAGTACAAGAATTTGACTGATGCGGAGCAGGATGAGCTTCAGAGGAAAACTAGTGAAACCAAGACAGCAACAACATTTTTAAAAAGCTCCACTCTTCCAGAGATGCAGCAGTCAGGACCAGTTTTGCTAAACTCCACAAAATTACAAGATATGGCAAGGTATTCTCTGATGGGGAGTTTACTCTGTTTGGTGGAGTCTACAGAGAAATTAGTAGACATATAACCCTGTCTAATGTGCAATAAATCAATTGATTGCATGATCAATTGAAATGACCTCAATAATTTCCATTTGCATAATTTATTGTTTTTCTCTTTCTTTTCTGTTCTATCAAAAACTGGAAAAGTCTTCAGAAGTCTACAAAAGTCTTCAACTCGCTCATTTTTAAGAACAATTTAAGACTTCATAATTCATTTTCTTTGTTGTTCCTGTGTTAAATATTCATTAGGACTGAAAGTTCATTGATATTTGAGAATGTGTTCTTGCATTATTATGCCCATACCATTATATTACATGAAAATGGTCTCAACACAATTTGTCATTCTGCTAAGTTTGTTATCGCAAAAGGCATGCGACAATGCTACTGTGCACCGCAATGAGTCGGATTGAGAACACTGCTGCCAAAAACCCCAGAAAATTGTGACTTGTTTTATGTGGTGGATTGTCATATATTAATAAAGTTATGATGCCGTTTCAAAAATGCTGCAAAAAATACACATTTTCAAAATTCTTTTTAGAAAGTTAAGCAGTACAAAAGGTTTGTACTTCACACTTCCTGGATGAACGGTTTGGTTGACAGTTTGATATGTTTGCTTTACTGTTAGTTATTGATGTAATTTGATGCTGCAATTCTACATTGTTGAATAACTAAACATTGCAAAAACTGAAATGTCTAAAAAGTGAGACTGTTGAGATAATGAAGAACTTCTAAATAAAATAAAAACAGGAGCTATACATGGCCTTTGAATATGATTGAAATTTCTTCTATGGCCACTTTAGAATCTTTATGATTTTGCTTTTGTGCCCATGAGGTCCGTTGGTCCTCAGAAGACACATACTGGACCCGGTCACATAAAGTCATATAAACAAACACACACACACACACACACACACACACACACACACACACACACACACACACACACACACACACACACACACACACACACACACACACACACACACACACACACACACACACACACACACACACACTCTTAGCTCATATTTAAACCAAAGCTGCAGAGGAAATGAGGGGACAAACAGGAAATGAGACGAATCAGCCTTGATTCGGCTCTAAGATAACATCAATAGCAACATTTTGCCACAAAGTGGCCTAAACAAAACATTTCACAAAGCTGCTGATTGGTCTGTTTCAGGGGTTGAAGGTGGTTTCAACTTCTCCATCAAGGGCTGCGTATAAAACGCTTGATTCCTGTCTGAATCCTGCAGAGGGTTTTATCAGCAGCAGACAGACGTTTGAAACTAAAGCTGAATTTATCAAAATGTGTTCAAACAGAACAGAGCTGAGAGAAGCTGGTGAATATGAAATCAGCTGAAAGGCCGACGTAGTGAGGTTAAAGGGATAGATTATTCAATAATTTTCTTCTAAATTATTAAATAAATATACATATGAGCTCAATAACAGAGATATTTAGAGATTGTTATTCCAGCCATTCAGCTTTCCAGAGTTTCTCTGATCATTCATGGAGCTTCTTTAGAAATGTGGACTCTGACATTAGCATTATCTGCTACATGTTTACCATTGAGATGCTATTTTATGCTTGAATTGCTTTGCTGACATGTGCTTTTAGCACAACAACAATGGCTTCCAGCGTCCAATCAGATCGTTTAGAAGCTCGGTCGTCCACAGCTGACTTTGGAGGATGCAATTTGTGCCTCAGATTTACGGACAAACCAGAAATACAAAAGTACAGAGTTACGACTCAGGACATTCACATGTAAATAACAAAAATTGATCAATTGTGTTAAAAATCTGTGTAATTAATCAATAGAAATAATCATGTTAAAGTCCCAACCCTAAAATTAATATTCTGTTTATGTTCTGGTCAACATCATATATTCAGAAAAATCATTTATTACCAAAAACCTTTCACTTTACTTTCTCAAAGCTGAATTTTGTTTGCTTGTTTCTGCACTTGCTGAAATAAATACCAAGCACATTTCCTCCTCTGTTGCACGGCTATTTATTCCTACTTGTTCGCTCTTTCTATTCTTTAATAAGACACATTTTAAATGCAAATCTGCTCTGAATATTCACACATTCACACATCCATGATGGAAGTAAATTTACGAGAAAAACCAAGCATCTCCAGCATGATGAGTTTTTGTGTTGCAGGCATACTCACCGCTGGAGCAGTCCACCCCCCCCCAGCCCGGCTCACACTGGCAGATATCCGGAGAAACACAGCGGCCGTGGACACACTCCTCCGTACACAGCGCTGCGGAGAAACAGGACGACCCGGATTAGCAATCTGGACCTGGAGAACCTCGCCGGGGGCTCGAAGCTCATCAAACCAACTTTTAAAGGAAAGTTTTGTTGCGATCTTTAATGAAAAATGTTTAATTTTTTTCCATTACTCAGATTTTTTGTATAAATAAATCTGCGAACTGGAGGTTAAATGCGGTTCAGGGTTAAAGTCAGAAACATTTTGAGACAACGAACAAAAACAAAGCCTCTGACCTCCTACTGCTCCTTGACAACCGCTGTGATTTTCCTCTCTGGTCCAGTTTTACATAAAACATTAGAAAGGCAGGGATTCATCTATCAACAGCTTACATTCTGACTGATCTCACTATTTATTTATTCACCAACCTGCTCTAAAATCTCTCCATTCCTGATAAGAAGTGATATCTGCATTGTACAGCAGGCAGATAAGGCAGCTCCGGCGCTCATTTCTCACCCTGAGATGGTTTCATATTTCATTATGACAGGACCTTACAGCTGAGAGCAATCAGACGCTTCAGAGCAAACAACGCCACGCTCAGAAATAAAGCAGGACGTGGCTTTATGACTCTGCTCTTATCTCATAATAAGGCAGAAGACGTCTCCTGGAGAGGCATGAAGAAGAGAGGAGAGTAAAAACTCCACAGAGGAGGAGAAGAACAGATTCATCCCCCAGATGGAAATCATCTGAAAAAATATATTTTTACTTGAAATAAATTCTGTTCATGACCTTAAAACAGTTTCATTTATTTTTGGACAAAGTGAAAATCCCTTTTATTCCAACATAAAAGGGATTTTATGCATGTAGTAAGGATATAGAAGATCCTTACTACATTAATCAGTCAATCCAGGATTTCATAATGGTTTTTGTGATTTCTCTCAATCAAAACGTTTTGGTTTTGAGGCATTAATCCAGAAAAATTTGCAAGAAATTTTATGATATTTCCACTTGCATCTGACGGTAAATGCGACTTGTTGTTTCTGACGATAATCTGAAATAAACTGAAGCTGAGAAATACCGCCACCTGCAGGGTGCAGTTAGTATCACCTAAACCCAATGGTTTTGACCATGTTTGCGAAAAATATCTATTAAAATCACAATTATGTAATAGTGTGGAAAAATGCAAAGATCTGTTGAGTTTGTGTAAATCACAAAAATCTGAAGGGATCCATCCTTACCTCCCTTATTAGACATTAAACATTTGTTTAATGTTTGAAAAATATTTTTAAGTTGCTGTTTTCCAACTTCCTGCAGGAGATAGCTGTGCTACAGTGGCGACATTCTTTCTTTTTCTTCTCTAATATTGATTCTACTTTCCAGAATTTTACACTTATTTTTGTGATTTTTTTCTTTTGCACACAAAAATCACTGATTCTTCAGTGCTACTTTAAAATATTTGCAAGGAATTTTAAACAAAAAAAAATCTACACATCGAAGAAAAAAAATGAGGAAGAATAGCAAGCAGGCCGATTGGTCACGCAAACAACTTTACTCTTTAAAGAACTTAAAATGAATGAATGAATGAATGGAAGCAGGTTCAGCATAAATATGTAAAGCAGCTCAGATCTAAAATGTTTAGTAATTGATCAGACTCTCGGTGTTTCAGTCAGAAAAAGCTGTGAGAACTTTATCGGACGGTGTTCAAACTTTTCCAACTTTAACGATTTAAGAGTTGCTGCTTCAGTTTTTGGATTCGGGGTTGGAAAGAGCAGGAAAACTTTGAGCGACTCCTCCACAGCAGCCCAGGGTTGACTAATTAACACGTTTTTTTCCAGCGTGTTTTCGGCGCGGCGGAGCTGCAGACAGCCGTTTCTCTGTTTGTCAGCTGGACTCAGACATTTTCAGGAATCTGTAGCACTGAGGCTTTCTGGGTGTCAAATGGATAAAAGCAATTTTAGATGCTGTCCTAAGCTTCCTCTCTGTTCCAGCTCACTTTTTAATTAGTGTGCAGACAAATGCACATGAAGCTGTTGACACAGGAGAAGCGAAGCTTTAACCTTCCTAAGATGAAGCTAAGTGGAGTTAGGAAGCAGAAGCAGCTTTGTCTCGGTTTCTCCAGCTCATGTGGAGAGGATGATCTAAATACTGCATCATGTCACAGATCTTCACTCTGCTGTCGTCTTTTCGCAAACATAAACCAACGAGTTGACTCGACATGCAGGATCAAACGCTGTGAGTATGACAGCTTCATGAAAACTTGAATTATTTGGACGTGGCTCTGCTGAAAGTGAAGAGCTGCAGTGAGGAGTTCAGGTGCAGACGGAGGTGAGGATGGATTTCACAGAGCTTCAGCCACTCAGGTCAATTTTACTCCGTTTTCTCTCCTTTTTTCCTCCCAGTCACACAGAATGGACTCACTTTCAAACGTTTCATTGTGTTACTGTTTTTATTATTGTGTGTGTGATGAATGCTGTCAGCGCGTTGAGTTTGTTTCGGCTCGTATTTCCATTCCTGCGGGTTTTTCACATCGTCCTTCAAACGGACAGCGAGCCGAAGTCGCCGCTTCCAGATTTATTTCTCTTCTCAGGCAGCAGCGCTCTGCAGAAACATGTTGGTGATCACATTTATATTTCTGTGAACTCCGGAACGACGGAGGCTTTTTGTCACACTGAGCATGCTCACCGACTTCTCTGTTCAAACTGAGTCTGTGAATAATGGAAAGTTTACTCAGTCCTACAAATCGCATTCAGGAAAACCAGGATCAAAACCGACTGCATCTCTGAAAGACTGAGATATTTTAATAAAGTCGTAATATCAGCAAAATAAAGATGGAAGTCATTTTAATGAGAGAAAAGCTCACAGACCAGCGCAACATGTTCAGTGAAGCTGCCTGATTTATTGAATTAATGGAAATTAATTCTAAAACCTACAAACAAATTGTAAAATTCAAATGTTCTTATCGTTTAAAATCAGGACCAAAGCTCCTGGTCGTCAAAAAGAACCTGACAGGATGCGGTTCTGGTCCAAAAATGCAAACGTTTCATTTTAAATCGGTTTCAAAACTCATTTATGTAAATAATATTAAGAAATAATTCAATGTGAAACCATTAACTCCAAGAAAAGCGTTTTACCTTTCAGTAAATGAGCTAAAGGCTGAACAGTTAAAGTTCAGGTCTGAATCCGAGTCTGAAGCAGAAGCTCCAGTTCTGATGCTGAAGGTCCAGCAGGTTCTGCTTCCTTCACTGTAAAACTTAACTGGAGCTTCGCTGTGTGTAAACTTCAGGCTGAAATTTTTCTGCTGCCCAGCATATTTTATGAGGCCGATAAAACACCTCGCAGTGTCGCGCTCAGATTTTAATAAGAAAGGCAGGAGCTGTGGTCGTCCTGGAGGAGAGATGATTAATCTTTAAAGGGACGGTGATCCTTTCATCCCGAGCAGAAAGCGCTCCACTCAGGATTACATCAGCAACGGCTCCAACAAGATTAATAGATATCAAATGAAATAATCGCTGCTTAATTCCAGCCATTGTCTCAGCGTGCTGAAGCAGCCGCCGGCGCCCTTGAATATGTAGGATGTAGAACATCAGCGAGGACGCACCTGAAGTTCTGCCACCTGCAGGAGGAGCCGTCCAGAACCCGGTTCAGTTTGAGTTCTTTTATTTTCCTCCATGACGAAACATCCCATCACTTAAAAAGTTATTTGTTTTAAAGGGGCACTGTGTGTTTTCCATATCCCACTTTATAGCACAATCAGCAACTATGTTTCCTACAACTACATAAAATCTGACTCAAATAAATATTACTTCCTGATTTGAAATTGTGCGTCTGTCTCTTTAAGAACTCCTGCTGTTTCTGAAGCTCCGCCTCCAGGCAATCATCCCAACATGGCTCCTCCATTAACCCTTTAGCAACGTTTCTACTGGAGTCACTTTGAGCAGCAGCTCCAGGAGCTCAACTGGCTGCTTGCTAAATGCTGCTGGCTAGTCTGAAGGAGCAGAGGCTGGGATTTCTCAAACATGCATGGAGCACGAATAACAATGAAAAATAATGGAAAGTCAAACTGTCACTTTAAAGGTTAAAAAATTCAACATTTCACAAATTCTAAAAGTCAGAAATTTGCTGATCTCCAAAAACAGCAGGAATATGACTGACCTTCACATGTCACTCAGTTTCCATAACAACCAGCAAATTCACTGCAAGAGTCGCTACCGTTAGCGAGCCGCTAGCTGCCACTCAGCCAATCAGAGCTGGAGTCTCTAGCGTTAGCGAGCCGCTAGCTGCCGCTCAGCCAATCAGAGCTGGAGTCTCTAGCGTTAGCGAGCCGCTAGCTGCCGCTCAGCCAATCAGAGCTGGAGTCTCCAGCGTTAGCGAGCCGCTAGCTGCCACTCAGCCAATCAGAGCTGGAGTCTCTAGCGTTAGCGAGCC